>NC_090646.1:589430784-589648975 GCF_040937935.1 Hyperolius riggenbachi
GAACAAGCATGCGGCAGATCAGGCGTTTCTGACATTGTCAATATTAGCTGCATACTTGTGTCTGTACTCCAGCAGGGCTGCCAGGAAACTAGTATTGTTTAAAAGGAAATACATATGGCAGCATCCATATCTCTCACCTCCTGAAACTGTAGTTTGTGATTGATTGTTCTATGTGACACAAGTCTCCCCTGATTTCGGTGTCTTCCACTTTTACAGTCTGCTGCGTTTAAAAGTCCTCTTTCTCCAGTAACTCTTCTTTCATTCGGGAGGCTGAACTGCGTGTTTGTCTGGCAGTTCCACCTCCAGCTGCAGGTGCCTCTGGGCTGAAATGTGACTCCATGAGGAATGCCACCTCTCCAACGTCCATGCCAAGCGCAAGCAAGTGCCTGGCTGGTGTATAGGGCAGCTGACAGCCGGAGCATTCACTGACTTCAGCCTCCCTTATGATGGAGGCCTAGCCGCCTAGTCAGGTTCAGCTCTGTCATTTCTTCATGATCTTACAAGGGAATATTTACAACTTGTTTTTTTTTTTTTTTTTCCTAAAAACTATAGAAGTGGAAAAGCAGTTATTATTCTTAAAAGAGGGATAAGGGAGCTCAGAGCAAAGAGTATTACAAATTTATTAAACGTTATAACAATGTAAACAAACAAGCATCCGTAAAAATCCCCCCTAAAATCAAAGCACAATAGCTAGGCATCCAGCATGAGTCCCAAATAGGCAGAGCAGGGACAAGGTCCTCCAGCACCCAAGGCTGAGACACCAAAGTGCGCCCCTCCATCCCTGCCACCCCAGCCATCCCACACTGATTGCTATTGGGCTAAGAGGCGCCACAGGGCCCACAACCTCCTCAACACCTTAATATGTAGTTATCTGGCTTGCAGTCACTGCTATGTATCCCCTCTTCTTATTTCTTTCTGCTTCATACACAATTAGGAATGACAGCTGAATGAATTGTGCGCCCCCTTTCTATACTGCGCCCTGAGGCTGGAGCCTCTCCAGCCTATGCCTCGGCCCGGCCCTGCTAATAGGAGTGCACTTCCTATGAATACCAGGATCTTTGCATGCATAGAGATTATCTTCAGGCCCAACTTATGCGTATACAGTGATCACCGCTGCTCTGCTTAGAGTAAGCGAATCTTCCGATTCCCCCCGTGTGCTGTATATGCACGCCTCTGTGTTGCCACTTACGCAACCATTACTGACACTATTTGCGTGTCAAACCTCCCCAGCATCAGCCTGTATATCATAGGCAAATGTCTTATTGTAGCGGTTCACTCACGTGAGCAGCCTCAGAGGACCGGCTGCCAAACGATTCCTCACTTCCCGATGGGGTCAGTGGTGTGGCGGCTCTCTCCTCCATTTGACCGCTGAGTGCGGCGCTATGTAACATTCGGCGACCCGACCATAGGAGCTGTGACGCTAGGAGGAAGGTTGCGGAGGCACGGGGGGAATAACAACGCCTTCCAGCCGCGGCGGCGTCACTTAGCACGTGACGCGTTTCATCCAATCAGGATTTCATCAGACATATTTGTAGGTTTCAGGTTGATATCCCGTGCTTGATGTTTGTTGTCTTAGCAGTTATTATTATTATCCTTTAGTATTTATATAGCACTGACAGCGCTGTACAGCGTATTTAGTCTTGTCATTTAACTGTCCCTCAGAGGTGCTCACAATCTCAGTTGGAGGGATCAAAGACGATGGCATAAATCTCTACTGAGATAAGTATGTGACTTTTAGGCTAAGGGCCCGTTTCCACTAGTGCCACGCGCGGCTGCACTTCCTGGTCTGCGGGGACCCTGACGAATCCCATAAGTCATGCCATGCACGGGTATGGGATTCGCAGCCTCCCGCACGGAAACTGATGGCAATGTCGGCGGAATCGCTAAGGTAAGTTCAAAGTGGGACATTGTGACGTAATAGAGGCAAACCTGTAAGGGAAAAAAATCTCCCCTGGGGGAACCTCTGGATCCTAAAGAGGCTTCTCCCATCGTCCTCTGCAAACCCCTTCTGCCACTGGGACCCCAGGACAAAAAAAATCAATCCCCATCTCTGCTGCACACAGTAGCAGCTTCCGGCTTGGGCTCTGGTGGAAACAGCTGAGCCAGATCAGTACTGCGAGGCAGTAGAGCAGCCCTGATCATGCTTGGCTATTTCCTCTGGAGCACATCTGAAAGCCGTTACTGCACCTGTGTGCACCACTGACGAGCCTTGTTGGCGGATTTTTCATGGTTCCCAGCGCTGCATCAGGGGTGCTAAGGAGGAAAAGGAAAGCCTCATTTAGGATCCTGAGGTAAGTACCTGAACTATTGCACAGGACAGAAGGAAAACCTAAAGAAATGTGCCCTGCATGTATTTAACCAGTTTAACTTGTCTAATTCCCCCTCATTTGTGTCTAATCGCAAATTATAATCTGATCTCTCCTGTGTCACATGACTGCCTATGGCAGATAAGACCATTTGAAAGCGCAGGCTGTTAACAATATGCCGGCTTCCATGTATCAGGAAGTAGAAACCGTACAGATTTTCGGATTTGTATCAGCTGTAACAAATATTTTTTTTTTTTGGTTTAAAGGTTATTATGCTGTTGTGTATCTTAGAGCAAAAAGGACACTTGAGTTCAAGTCCACTTTAAGGCAGATAGTCTCTCTGCAATAGGATGTCTCTGTGACTTTCATAGTGCGTCCGGTTTGATGTGATCCAACAGACTAGTTTCCCAGCGCAATGCATGCATAACGTATACAGGTTCACTTTAACACACTGGGAATAATAGCATTTTATGTTGAGGACAGGGATAGTGATGAACATTGGTCCAGTGTTAGGCATGGAGGTTTTATTCAATAAACTGTTGCCAAGATCTCTGTGCTTAGTTTCACTCGTGGCTATACTAAATGTACCCCTGAAGTTGGAGGGCTGGTTTAGAGTGTGGGCGATTGTGCTGAGCTTGCCGATCGCCAAAGTACTAGTGAAGGGTCAGCCTGTGAGGGTGTGCACATGCTCACATAGCGTTTCCATTTTTAGATAACAGAAATCTCGCTGTTTGTACAATTATTATTTTTTATTTTCAGAACAATTCTGCTTAAAGGAATGTTAGGAAAAAAAAAAACACTTAAAAATCGCTATGCAAAATCGCAATTGCTTAGTGTGAATTTGGCTTAAATACCAACCACAAAACTTAATTAGATGTGATGCCTACTGATTAACATGAGCTGACAGCCCTAATGCTTTTTTTTTCTACATTGCACAAAAATGCCCATAGGGTGAATGGAGTCTCCTTATCAGCTCTTTGCCATTATTTACTGCACTGACAGTGCCAACACTGAGAGTCAGAGCCAAGCTGCTATTGCCAGGGCAACATGTACACACTGCAGCCTTCTGAGCTTCCTTTGTAATTTGTACATGAAGGAAATGATTGTCAGAAGGGCAAGTTCTGCTGATGGCACAGACCTGGGTTGTGTATTGTGAAACTCCTGGTTAGAACCTGTGCCAGTAGTGTTCATATCCAGGTGACTAAGCCAAGTTCAGACTCTAATAAAGCAAGGCATACAAGGGTCCCTAACAGCCAACTCTGCAAGCTGAATCATACGACCCATATCAGAAATTGATCGGCTGCGACACCACATTGCACTCTCAGCAGAAATCTATGAAACATCGGTTAGACCACAAGCGTTGTCACTTAATGGAGGTCAGCATGATGCGGCCCTCTATTGATTCCATGCCCACTCACCGCATGTTTGATCTCACTTTCTATTGCTAACAGCCCAAAATTGATTAAACGTTAATCAGATATGTTGGGGGCAATACATTTCCAGCAGATTTAATCAAAATGATTATATTGACCTGAAAAATCATGCGAGTACCTAGTTTAAAGTGTACCTGAGATAATGGTAAAAGTGTTATACATACCTGGGGCTTCCTCCGGCCCCCTCTGTGCAGATCACTCCTACGCCAGAGCGATCTGCACGGAACTCTGTAACAGGAACTCTTGACAGACAATTAAAGGTGTTGGGGAAAGCTGCATGATGGGGGATGAAGCTTGAGGCCAAAAACAGGCGTAGCGCGGTATTCCCCATCTGGCACTGGGCCAAGCAGTGATGCACACTTGCGGTCACTTCCTGCTTCGGGGTATTTGAAAGTGCACAGACCCGTATTGTAAAAAATATGCTTCCAAGCATATGCACCACAACGTCGCGTTGGTAATTTTAAAAACAAAATCCCCGAGGCGCCATAGACTAACATGACTTCCGGGCTGACACAGATCGCCGCAGAAGCCGTGCAGTTCTGGACCTGCGTCGGGGATGTGGCAAAAACGTTACTTGCACCGCGCTGTACCATGGCAGTATTAAAGTCTCCTCCATAGGTAAGAATACCGAACTGACCCAGTGTGACAGGGCCCTAAAGGATCATCACAGGTCTGCTGAGGTCACTTAATGAGCCACCATGCCAGTTCTTTAAAGCAGACCTGAACTCTGAACGTTTTAGATTTTTAGAAGTATTAGAGCAGAAAGGAAGTTCTGAGTTCAGGTCCACTTCAAAATGTGACAAAGAGGAGATGTTCCACTGAATATAACTGGTAATCCGATGAATTTAGTAATGGGAGGGTCTGGGAACGCATGGAGACTGATGCCAGATGATTCCCAGTAAATAAAAATGACAGCATTTATAGTTATGACGATGTCAGGTGTGCTACCTGAAAAATAGGGCATTGTTCTGTCATACAGGACAGAGGTGAGCCTCTCTCAGGGAATGTTATTACTGTGGATTATAAACGCTTCATTCACTAAGAATATAAGAGCCTGTTTGTTTCAGACCATGTGATTAGGTGAGAAATACCTTTTTTTTTCTCCTGAAAATCTTTTACATCCACTTTTGCAGATACTGCTGTGCTCTGTCCTGTGGGTTGTGGGCAGGTAGCAGCATGAAATCAGAGGGAGTGTAAGATTCTTATTTGTACTCAGACCCCACAGTCTTATAAAATTATAGTATTTAGAACTTTGTACATTTGCTATGATATTTGATAGTATGGTAATTTTAGACTGCTGGACTCTTTACTGGAGACAAATGTTCTTAACTTTTTCTACCATTGACTATTAACCACAGGTGTTGCACGCAAGTCCTCAAGGATACAGTGGTTTGCAAAAGTATTCAGCCCCCTTGAAGTTTTCCACATTTTGTCATATTACATGTTATTGAGGACTGGAGTTTAAAGAGGAGCTGTTAGGTATAAGGTCTCAGAGAAAAAAAACACATATATCAGTAGCTAAAGATTGGCTGTACTTACATTACATATGCATTTCACTGTCCACGTTTGCAAATACTATATAAAAATTCTGTGAAATCCAGAGAATGATGCTCCTGACAGCTCATGGCAGGTTCCGTGTTTGTCTGTCTCCTCAGAAAACGTACAATACTACTGTGCAGTGAATATTAATTAGCCATTTGGCTAGGAACAATAGTGGACTCCTGCAGTGTACTCTGCCCGAGATTTATTAGTGCTGTGCGCTGCTGCTGTTGTAACTTGACCCTGTAACTTCTCACTAGCAGCCGAAGAGGAGGACCCAAGCAGCCCCAGAATGCTTTGTAGTATGTTATGCGGCCTGTCGTCCTTTTTAAGAGCTTGGGTCTAACATCCTTGCTGTTCAGCACACATCAAAAGTAAGAGAGATTTTTTACTTCAGTATTGCCTTTTTGGCTTCCTTCTAAACTGTTTAACACAGGAGAATAGAGGTTTAAATTAGCTTTTGCAGCATGACAGTTACTCTTTAACAACCCTGATTCCAGGGATGTGGAGTCTGTCCAAAAATCATCCGACTCCTCAGTTTATGAAACTCCAGTCAGACCCGAACTAGTGGAACAGATTACTTTGAGATGTACAGTTTGTCCCAGGGAAACAAACAACCCAACCATTAAAAAAATCGAATTGTAGATTGGGCTAACACTTCCATGCTGAAGGAGAAGATGCTGAGAACAGTCTGTCTAGCTCTGTGGGACAGTTTCAGTTGGTGGTATGGTGATTTAAAGAGAACCTGTACTGAGTAAAATTATTTAAAATAAACACATGAGGTAACTTCAAATGAACATTACATAGTTACCTTGCCATCAGTTCCTCTCAGAAGCTCACCATTTTCTTCTGACAATAATCCCTTCCAGTTCTGACAACATTTTGTCAGAACTGAAATATATCAGTTGCTGTCAGTTATATAACAGTTGCTGTCAGTTACAGCTGAGAGGATAACTGATGTGTCCATGTATCCCTATGGCTCAAGTTGGCAATGTTACAGTTTAACTGTGTGCTGGCCAGGAAGCTGTTATGGGGTGATGGCCATTTTCAAAATGGAGGACGGAGAATTCCATTGATCACAGTGGACAAACAGGATGCAGGAGAGGAAAAATAGATTGAAGAGTAGACTACACAGGAGGTAAGTATGACTTGTGTATGTTTATTTTGACTTTTAATTTTCAGTTCAGGTTTTCTTTAAGGACCAAACCTACATTTCCCTATCTCATTCATGATGAATGCTGATAGCTCCTGTTTCGTGTGCTATTATTTTTTTTTTTTTTTTTTTTTTTTTTTTTTCAAAATCTTTTCCCTATAAGTGAATTCAGACCTGGTTTTGCATCTTCCGGCATTGCATGAATCTCAGCCACTCCCCAGGTTTATGCTGTCGTCAATCATCGTGTGGTTTATTTTTAACTCGGCATCATTGGGCTTATCTGTTGCACAGTAAATACAAAGTTCACGTGTGCTGTTATATGTAATAGTTGGCAGCTCAACAGATTGTTCTGCTCTTAACATGCTGAACTCCGTCATCTATTCAGTTGACGGCAGGTGACATGTTTGTAGAGGATGACATTATCTACACTCGATCAGATCATACATGGGCACAGACTGCTTTACACCTGCCATGTCTGTGGCCACAAGATGGAGCGGTGGTAGCCATGTGTCATGCTGCTTATTAAAATACAGGCATTTACAGCAGCTCTGGAAAACCTTCCATGTGTTGCACCTGTGTGGAGTGTGATAGGTGTTAGGGTGGGGAGGGGCCTTATGCTGTATTGCATTTTGGTTTCTCCAGTGGTGCTGGGTCACATTGTAACTTAATTGGATAGATTTTGATACACTGCTGGTGGTCAGTTGCAGGATGCACATCACGGGCTACAATTGTTGCTTCCAATGAACGAGGTTCCCTGATCCAACCTTCTACTTACGGGAAGTCAAGCGATTGTGGTACTTTGCATGGGAGTTGTCGGAGATCTTAAAGATTTGATCTGCCGTGACGGTCATTATCGCTGCGCGTGCCTGTACCCACGACGTGAGAGCTCGGAAACGAATGCTCTTTGCTCAAAAAATTGCGTATCATGGGAAAAATCGTCGTAAGAATTTGCGTAGTGGGTAAACTACCTTTAGTCCTGACTGGTCCCAAAAGTCAAATGCTCTGACTATGGGCTTCATTGGACCCGCCTTGTAGAGCTACTCTGGTTGCATCTCCATTTTCTTCTCTGCTGACAGCTGCTCATGCCTCCCCTTTTGCTTCTGGCAGCTCATTCAAATAGTTCTGCACTTTCACTCTATTATCTGTGCCAATTTAAGAGTAGGGTGATGTATTTGGGGGAAGGAGCTGGCACGCATTCCTTCTATGGGCACAAATAGAAGATGCGCTGCAGCTTCCATGGCTACAGCAGTCTAGAATAGCCTGGAACATCCTGCCACTGGTCACCACTACGTTTTGGATGTTTTGTTATTTTATTTCATTCCGGCCAGAAAACTCTTGAGAGCTGCACGCTTAGAAGGCCACCCCTAGTGTGGTATTCCTCGCCAAGTACTGGTTAGGTACTTGCTCCAGCCAGTACTTAACTAATCCTGCAAACCAATAGTTGCATGATGCTATGTTTTTTTTTTTTTTTTTTTTTTTTTTTTGTTTTCTCCCAATACTATCTATAGATTCAGGTATTTCAGATTGCTTGCCGCTTATGTTGGGTTACACCCCACAGACTGTTTAATTGTAGCTGTCTTGGGCCCTCTGGCAGTGTTTCCATGCTGTAGATTTTCACTTCCTGCTGTAAACTGGATATTCTGGTTTTATTTTGAATAAAACATTGATATTCAGAATAAGATACTGTTTATGGTCTGTAAGCTCAGTCGAACACACTGTAGATTATCTTTCAACTTCTCTGTGGTTCTATTCATTTCTTAGCTATAATGTGAATGACTTCCTGACCTGTGCAGAGTCTGCTTCGTTCCGAAAATGAATTATAGGGCACACGCCTGCCTGTCCCCAAAACTTATTCTAAACCGATGGCCAGGAGACAAAGTGGTAATGTGCAATAAGTGATGAAACTCCTCTAGCGCTTGACGGCCTGTTAATAGGGCCTGTCCACACTCCGTTCCCAAGGAGTGCAAATAATAAGTTACACGATTGAAGATTCTGGGGCTCTTTCTGCTCCCAAAAGTCCAGGGTTCCCAGCTCACCCTGACTGAAACCTTCAGAGAAATGCATAAGAACTATCACAGATGGAACTCTGTAGTGCCCTGGCTGGGTTCTTACCACTCCTAGTGGTGTCACCTGCAGGCAGTGTACAGTTCCTTCGGTTCCACGTCGCAGCATACCGCCATAGTACACGTGGCTCCTGCCGGGTCCAGCATCTCTCCTGGCGTCCTGCTGTTAGCTCAGCCTGCTTTCTGGTTACAGCAGTCAGATAATACAATACAATACAATACAATACCATTTGTAAAGTGCTATTCTCCCATAGGACTCTAAGCGCATATACAGTATGTCTCAGATCCATACAGAGTTGCAGGCTAGATTGTTACAAATCTGGTGGCACACCATAAAAATATGGGGAAAGAGTAGTGTTGCTAGATAACACCAAGGGGTAGCTCTGGAGGGTCTTGCAGAGGTTCAGAATAGGACCTAGGCTTTTGTATATACAACTGCTTTACACTTGGGTTTGAGGATTAAAGTGAACCTAAAGGCAACCAAAAAAATGAGATGAACTCACCTGGGGCTTCCCTCAGCCCCCTGCAGACGATCGGTGCCCTCGCAGCTCCGGTCCGATGCTTCTGGACCTGCCGGCGACGACTTCCGGTTTGGCCGTCACCGGCCGACAGGCATGGGAACGCGAGTGATTCTTCGCGTTCCCAGCCTGTATATCGCCCCCTATGCTGCTATTGCGGCCTCCTGGCCGCAATAGCAGCATATGGGCGATATACAGGCTGGGAACGCGAAGAATCGCTCGCGTTCCCATGCCTGTCGGCCGGTGACGGCCAAACCGGAAGTGTTCGCCGGCAGGTCCTGGGCCATCGGAGCGGAGCTGTGAGGGCACCGATCGTCTGCAGGGGGCTGAGGAAAGCCCCAGGTGAGTTAATCTCATATATTTTTTTTTTTTTTTTTTTTTTTTTTAACTTTAGGTTATCTTTAATAACAAAATTGCTGGTAAGCCTGAACTGGGCCGAGGGACACAATAGGGTCCCCTTCCACTGAGTCTATTCGCCCTAGCAGTGGAACCGCAAGTAATTTTTTTTGTGACAATCAAGGGAAGTTGGAGATCTTTTGGTTGGTAATTTAGAGAAGGTATCGTTGTATGCTGACGACCTCCTACTCTGTCTCAGAAAAGATCTGTTCTTTTCTAAATTCATATATAGTAGTAGAAATCATCCTAATACGTTTTGCTAGAATCTGGAACAAATGGACCAATATTAGATAACAGGCAAAGTCCCTTTGGGCGCTGGCGAGCCAATCTAGCTCTATAGGGCATTTAGGCCTCTCTTGTGGAGCATGGATGTATGTTTATATAGGGAGTCATGGATCTGGGTGCTCGGAGTAAATGCAAGTTTATAGGACAAATAAAGTGAGAAGAATATGGAAGCAGCCATATTTATTTCCTTTTAAACAATACCAATTGCCTGGCATCCCTGCTGGTCTATTTGGCTGCCGTAGTGTCTGCATCACACCAGAAAAAAAAGCATGCAGCTAATCTTGACAAATCTGTGCTTGTTCAGGGTCTATGGCTAAAAGTATTAGAGGCAGAGGATCAACAGGATAGCCAGGCAACTGGTATTGCTTAAAAGAAATAAATATGGCAACCTCCATATCTCTCTTGCTAGAGTTGTCCTTTAGGTTTAGGTTGCTGGCCGGTTTTGTAGCACTTATGGGGAGGAAGAGCTATAGTCTAGACTTCAAATGACCGAATCTTGGGTTTGCTGGGCCATGTTGCACACGGTGGTTCAGTGACTGGTCTGCACTGGATGGATTTGCCAAGCTTTCAGACCAAGAGGGTTATGTCAAAGCCAGGGTACTATGCCACAGAAGATTCCTATTTTGTTGTGGGGTTAGGCTCTTCAGGTCTTCTGCTTGCACAATAGATTTCATAACAACTTGCCCACCAGTGGTGTCTTCTTTTGTCCTTTTTCATATACCCCACCCCTTGTTTGTTGTTTTTTTTTTTTTTTTTTTTTGGGGGGGGGGGGGGGGGGGTTACTGTATCTCAGCTTTTCAGTAAGCCAGCACCTATTCAGTAGGAGACTTTGGGCAAGACAGTAACACAGCTACTGCCTATAGAACTCATCCTAGTGGCTACAGCTCTGGTGCTTTGAGTCCGCCAGGAGAAAATCGTGTTCTGTGTCTTGTCTTATTTTCCTTGTTGTTTTAGCTGATTCAGGACCACCACATGTTAGAACTATGCCACACTTGTGGCTGCCTAAGGGCCCATTTCCATTAGCACGATCTGATGAGTTGATCGCGTCCGAAATGAAACCAATGCAAGTCAATGGAGCAGTTTCCATTGTTTGTTTGTTTTCCGATGTGATGTGACTCGTAGGCAATTATATACTGCCGCATCTGGAATTCCAGAAGTGCCTGCGGCTCTGTGCAATGCAATCATCACATTTTGCTATTGGAAAAGACAGCTGAGTTCCGTATATTGGTCAGGAGAAGTTTTCAATGGCTCCTGACCCACCTGATCACAGTGAACCAATCGCAATGATCTGAAAATAGTGCAATGAAAAAGAGGCTCTGGTCCTTAAAGGACAACTGAAGCTAGAAGAATATGGAGGCTGCCATATGTATTTCCTTTTAAACAATACCAGTTGCCTAGAAGCCCTGCTGATCGATTTGGCTGCAGTAGTATCTGAATAGCACCAGAAACAAGCATGCAGCTAATCTTCTCAGATCTGACAATATCAGAAACTTGTGCATATGCTTGTTCAGGGTCTATGTTTAAAAGTATTAGAGGCAGAGCCATCAGCAGGATAACTGGGATTGTTTAAAAGGAAATATGGCAGCCTCCATATCCCTCTCCTTACAGTTGGCCTTTAAAGGGGTCAGAGCCTGCAGTACTAGTCAGAGCCTGCAGTACTAAAGTGGTTAACTACCATTATGGGTTATGTGATGGAGATGTATGTCAATATATGGAAAATTAAATAAAAATGAATACATAGTGAACGTACTACCCACCTCAACACACAGTTCACATCATGTGACAGATGCACCTTTCTGGTGTATTGAGTGTTGTGGTTTTTTTTGTTTGTTTTTATGTGCCAGGAAAAGATTCCACCCGTATATTGCTGCGCCTGTCGTGTCTCCACAGGCCTTTGTCATGATTGGGATGTCTCACATTCCAGGAGTTGGATGCAGCGCAGTCAGTAACCACTATGGCAGAGTAGTTGTGTAACACAACCCTTCACTTGTTGCTAGACTCCTCACTAAGAGTTAGTCAGAGAAGAAACCGACAGTCATCCGTAGTCACGTCTGTGAACCGCGCTCACCTACATATACATTTCACAACTCTATTTATATGCTTTATGGGAATTTCCAGTGTTGTTGCAAAGCAGTCATTTCAGTTGAACTCTCTCTTGATTTCAGGTATTAAGACAAGAAAAGACAAATAACATTTATATTGCGCTTTTCTCCTGGCGGGCTCAAAGCGCCAGAGCTGCAGCCACTAGGAAGCGCTCTATAGGCAGTAGCAGTGTTAGGGAGACTTACCTAAGGTCTCCTACTGAATAAGTGCTGGCTTACTGAACAGCCAGAGCCAAGATTCGAACCCTGGTCTCCTGTCAGAAGCAGAGCCCTTAACCATTACACCATTAACCCTTTCCACTCTGAGTTCTTTCCTAAAGGAAGTCGTTTCTGCTCAGTAGTTGTTTTTTTTTTTTTTTTTTTTTTAAGAAATGCGCTCTCCCTTACTCTTACTCTCTCTCTCATTTTAACATGGAACTTAACACCGTAACATGGTATATCTTATTTTAAAGAACACATTATAACGTTTAATTTGATACCTTATACAGCACCACGGAATATGTTGGCGCTTTATAAATTAATAATAATAACTTATTTGGACAATTTGGCATCTTCTATTGGCTGGTAGCAGAGGAGAAAGCCAAAGTATGGTAAATTGAAAAAAAAAGTTTCCTGGGTGTTATCCCGGCCTGCGTGAGCAAGTTTCGCAATAGGTGGTTTTATGCCCGCCACCCGGGGTCTTACTGTCCCTACACGCAATGCAATTTTTGGTATTTCAATCGGGCATATTAGCAATAAAATACTGGCTACTATTTACACCCTCCCCCAGTCCATTCCATAGGATGCCATTCATTCTCTGTGCAACTTTGCAGGCAATCTGCAAGGAATCTGCAAGGAATCTGCATGGAATCTGCAGATTCAAATCAGGAACCATTTTTTATTTAAAAAAAAAAAACAGAAGTGGAATTTACACGTAAATGTCACTTCCTGCCGGCTTGGATCTTGGATTTCCGGTTTGGAGCTGGGGGGCACTGACTGTGTGGGCATGTAGATTTACATGCCCACTAAGGTGAGGAGCAAGATCGGGGTTTTCAGGGGGGTCAAGGTGCGCTGCAAACAGCGCTTGAACAAATGTCCCGGGACATACGAGTGCAACGTGGAATTCGCGATGTCCAACATATGAGCGCAAAGGGCTAACAATTTTTGTTTTGTTTATTTTGTATGTGTGTATAGCACAGGGTTGTCAAACTCAAATACAAAGTGGGCAAAATTGTACATTGGGACCTAGTCACGGGCAAACTTCAATGCCTGCTGGTTACCTTCCTCCCTAATAAGGTTCCCAGGTGTGCAAACTTCAATGCCTGCTGGTTACCTTCCTCCCTAATAAGGTTCCCAGGTGTCAAATAGCCCTCTCCAACCCCTGTACAGTTCCAGGGTGTCTAGAGGCCCCCACCCTCCCCTATACAGTTTTCTGGTGTTTAGTGCTTCCCCCCCCCCCCACCCCATATGGCTTCCCTGGTGTTGTAGGGCTTCACCTCCAATAGAGCTTCCCTTGTGGTCTAGAGTGGGCCAAACATAATGCAAAGTGGGGAAAAAACTTTAATGGCTCAGAGGTACAGATTTGGCCCACGGGCTGGAGTTTGACAGGTGTGGTATAGAAGATAAGGATTGCTGCTTGCCTAAGCAGATGCCAAGGGAATCAATGAAAGCCTATGAGAGCAGATAGTGCCTATGCTCACTAGGCTGGTCCCTGTGTTCGGTTTTCTAATTTTCCTCCCCTGCCACCATCACATTCATTTCCACCGCTGCTCGGTCTACTGCAGGGGAAAAGCACCAGTATACAGATCCGGGCCCCATCCGAAGCATCAGGCTACTATTCCATGGCAACAGACCAATGGGAAACATTCCTTTCCCAGCGAGAATTCTCATTGGTTCACTGAGTAATGGACTGTTGACAATCCTTCCCGGTGTACAGGGAGGACTCCCATTGTTTTTTTGCAATCCTATGGGAGCCTGATTCTTTTCCTGGGGTTCCTGTCTGTATGTCGGCACTACTCCCGTAAAGTGAAGTAGCTAGGCCAGCAGCGACGGTGGAACTTAATGTGACAGCGGGAGGAGAACCGGATGGCTGACGATGCAAGCAGACCGGATGCACAATGGAAGGTTATGCAAATGACGCATGTGGATGTGATGGAAAATGGCATATCCTTAGCAGAGCCTCCTTGAAAGGAGATCACATGATCAGTGCATGTGACCTACTAAAGCCCAAAGCAATGGCTTCCTATAGCTAAATCTTCCTCACAGCCAGACGGCTATCTTGTTAGGAGAAAGTCGGCAACAACCACCTCCCATATTTTCCATGACTTGTAATTTAGTCACACTGCACATGAAGCTTTTAACAAAAGAAAGCTTCCAACCTTATTCCTTTGTATATGCATGGCAGAAGTGAAATTGTGGAAACTAGGTACAGACATTTACCTAAATGGCAGTTGTGGTAAATCTCATTTTGTGGTTTTTGTTTTCTCTTTTGCAAGGATGTTTTTCCATCTGAAAATAAGTTGTGGTCTCTACAAGATTTGTTATAACACTTTTTCTTTCTTTTTACTACATAGGTGAAAATACAACCAGTAAAAAATCGGGAAGAAATTTGATCGGGAAGGAAGAAGGGATTATCAATGGCACTGGCATAATTGGATATTCGGTGGACGACTTTGCAAAACGTGTTCTTACTGGTGGACTTACCAGGGTCTTCCTCCCTGTGATCTACATCATTGTGTTTATAGTTGGGTTGCCTAGTAACGCCATTGCATTATGGGTGTTCTTTTTCCGCACCAAGAAGAAGCACCCAGCTGTGATTTATATGGCCAACTTGGCACTGGCTGATTTATTATTCATCATCTGGATTCCACTCAAGATTTCTTATCATCTGAATGGCAACAACTGGATTTATGGAGAAGGCTTATGCAAAGTGCTTGTTGGATTTTTCTATGGAAACATGTACTGTTCAATCCTATTCATCACGTGTCTCAGCGTTCAAAGATACTGGGTCATTGTGAATCCTATTTCTGTCTCCCGGAAAAAAACGAAAATTGCCTTTTTTGTGTCCGGCTCAATATGGGTTGTGATAATTCTCTGCACCGTACCACTGTACTTGTACAATCAAGCGATCTACATTACCAATCTCAACATCACCACCTGTCATGATGTCCTGCCACGCAACGTTGTAGTTTTTGATATGTTCAACTACTTCCTATCTCTTGCCATTGGGCTTTTCTTCTTCCCAGCTATTCTCATGTCCGTTGCCTACGCACTTATTATAAAAACTCTAAACGCTTCCATCACTGATGAGAGCATCGGTAAAAAGAGACGGAGAGCCATCATGCTCATCGTCACCGTACTGGTCATGTCCCTGGTGTGTTTCCTACCCAGCAACATTATGCTGTTGGTAAACTATGCTACTATCAAAAACACTGGAGTTGGCGATGGCTATGCTTTCTACATTACTACCCTTTGCCTTTCGGCGCTGAACAGCTGCATTGATCCCTTCATTTACTACTTTGTGTCCAAGGACTTCAGAGACAACGTTAAAAACACCTTCTTATGCAGAAGCGTCAGGACTGTGGAGAGGTCAAAGATCTCCTTCAGCTCCATGAAGTATTCCAGAAAGATCAACTCCTATACTTCCAGTTCCAATAGCACAAAAACGAGCTCATGCTAGGAAGTATTACACAATCTAAAGACACTGGAACAAAAACAGTCTTGAAGGCGTTAGAAGAATGTGCTTTGTTTCTTTCTGTGTGAGCATGCTGGCCCATCCTTCACAGAAACGTTGATCGGAGGCTCATCCAACACAGAAACTGGATGGAGGCCCATCCAACACAGGAACAGTGAACATTTTATAAACCAGAGGCCCTTCCAACACAGAAATTGTGGCTGGAGGCCCATCCAACACAGGAACATTTTATAAACCGGAGGCCCATGTATCACAAAAACTGGACAATTGTATACATTTTGGCCCATCCAGCACAGAATTGGTGTACACTTCATTCCAGACCACAAGCATTCTAGTGTTTAAAAACTTTAAATGTTCATTCTAGTGCATCAAGTCTCAGCTTTAGTGTAAATGCTTTAATAATTGTGTTCTGTGAATATATTTAAAGTAAATCTGTCTCAGACTTGACATAACTAGAGGCTATTTGTAAATACTGTGTACTAAAGAAATTGCTAAAGTGAAAATGAGTTGAGCTCCTGAGTTTCTGGTGAAGCCACCACCCATCACATTTAAAGGGAACTTAAAGTGAGAGGGATATGGAAGCTGCCTTGTAAACCGTATCAGTTGCCTGGCTTTACTGCAGAGTTCTTGGCTTCAGTGGTGTCTGACTGAAGTCAGAATCTGCCTGCTTGTTCATGGTCTATGGCAAAAAGTATAAGAGGCGGAGGATCAGCAAGACTGCTAGGCAACTGGTATTTGTTTTAAAAGGAAATGCGTATGGCAGCCTCTCACTTCATGCTCCATTTAAGGATTTGTATTGAAACTCCAGTGAAGAAAGTGATTACGGCAACTAGGCATGGGTCAATGGGATGCAAATCTGAGAGAATGCAGGATTTTGTATGCAGCTTGAAAATGGACCAATCAAATCCAGCCAACGTGGAAATCTATTGATCCTTTTTTCAAGCTGCATACATATGCATATACAATTTGCATAACCTTGCATCAACTGAGAATTATTTGCATCTCATTGACCATTCCCAGTAGCAGTGTTGACTTGTATATTAAACTTTTTTTTTTTTTATGATCTTTTGTGATTAGGTTGTTGACCAGGTGCATAACGTGTATTCTAAGTACCCTTTGATATTTCATTGCAGTAGTGTCTCACAATGCGACTTTTCTTTTATATAATCAATGCAGTAGTCTTTCCCACTTCCCCAAACCAAATCCCAACAACTGTAGCACTATACTGTATTGTACCGTACATACTGCGAATGGGCCCTGACTGGTGTGGTGAATGGACCCATGCAGTGTACTGTGCTACACTGCACACATTGTGAATGAGTCCTGATATGCAGTGTACTGTGCTGTACTGCACGCAGTGTGAATGAGCCCACGCATTGTACTGTGCTGTACTGCATGCAGTGAGAATGAGCCCACTCATTGTACTGTGCTGTATTGCACGCAGTGAGAATGAGCCCACGCATTGTACTGTGCTGTATTGCACGCGGTGAGAATGAGCCCACCCATTGTACTGTGCTGTATTGCACGCAGTGAGAATGAGCCCACGCATTGTACTGTGATGTACTGCATGCAGTGAGAATGAGCCCACTCATTGTACTGTGCTGTATTGCACGCAGTGAGAATGAGCCCACGCATTGTACTGTGCTGTACTGCATGCAGTGAGAATGAGCCCACTCATTGTACTGTGCTGTATTGCACGCAGTGAGAATGAGCCCACGCATTGTACTGTGCTGTATTGCACGCGGTGAGAATGAGCCCACCCATTGTACTGTGCTGTACTGCATGCAGTGAGAATGAGCCCACTCATTGTACTGTGCTGTATTGCACGCGGTGAGAATGAGCCCACCCATTGTACTGTGCTGTATTGCGCGCAGTGAGAATGAGCCCACGCATTGTACTGTGCTGTACTGCATGCAGTGAGAATGAGCCCACTCATTGTACTGTGCTGTACTGCATGCAGTGAGAATGAGCCCACGCATTGTACTGTGCTGTATTGCACGCAGTGAGAATGAGCCCACGCATTGTACTGTGCTGTATTGCATGCAGTGAGAATGAGCCCACGCATTGTACTGTGCTGTATTGCACGCAGTGAGAATGAGCCCACGCATTGTACTGTGCTGTACTGCATGCAGTGAGAATAAGCCCACGCATTGTACTGTGCTGTATTGCACGCAGTGAGAATGAGCCCACCCATTGTACTGTGCTGTATTGCACGCAGTGAGAATGAGCCCACACATTGTACTGTGCTGTACTGCATGCAGTGAGAATGAGCCCACGCATTGTACTGTGCTGTATTGCACGCAGTGAGAATGAGCCCACGCATTGTACTGTGCTGTATTGCACGCAGTGAGAATGAGCCCACGCATTGTACTGTGCTGTATTGCACGCAGTGAGAATGAGCCCACCCATTGTACTGTGCTGTATTGCACGCAGTGAGAATGAGCCCACACATTGTACTGTGCTGTATTGCACGCAGTGAGAATGAGCCCACGCATTGTACTGTGCTGTATTGCACGCAGTGAGAATGAGCCCACGCATTGTACTGTGCTGTACTGCATGCAGTGAGAATGAGCCCACGCATTGTACTGTGCTGTACTGCATGCAGTGAGAATGAGGCCACGCATTGTACTGTGCTGTATTGCACGCAGTGAGAATGAGCCCACGCATTGTACTGTGCTGTATTGCACGCAGTGAGAATGAGCCCACGCATTGTACTGTGCTGTATTGCACGCAGTGAGAATGAGCCCACGCATTGTACTGTGCTGTATTGCACGCAGTGAGAATGAGCCCACGCATTGTACTGTGCTGTATTGCACGCAGTGAGAATGAGCCCACGCATTGTACTGTGCTGTATTGCACGCAGTGAGAATGAGCCCACGCATTGTACTGTGCTGTATTGCACGCAGTGAGAATGAGCACACGCATTGTACTGTGCTGTATTGCACGCAGTGAGAATGAGGCCACGCATTGTACTGTGCTGTATTGCACGCAGTGAGAATGAGCCCACGCATTGTACTGTGCTGTATTGCACGCAGTGAGAATGAGCCCACGCATTGTACTGTGCTGTATTGCACGCAGTGAGAATGAGCACACGCATTGTACTGTGCTGTATTGCACGCAGTGAGAATGAGGCCACGCATTGTACTGTGCTGTATTGCACGCAGTGAGAATGAGCCCACCCATTGTACTGTGCTGTACTGCATGCAGGTTGAATGATTCCTGATAGGCAGTGTACTGTACGTAGTGTGAATGAGCCACGATTATCCATCATTGAGATGAACCCGTAATGAAGTGAACAGTATCTGGCAAGTACGGTATCTAATGCACTGCTTCAGCTGTAACACCAGTGCTGGTCCCCTGTGGCGATCCAGTCATTCTCTCATGGCAAAACAGTTCTGGAAACAGTCCCAGTGTTTATCATTCGAAGTCAGGCAGCAGTTTGAGAAAGTTTATTTCGTTATACAAATGTGTCCTGCCTGAATAGTGAGCATTATTACAGTTCATTCGGAGATTTCAGCAGTTTCGTACCCTGTGCAGTTCTGGATTAATTACTCATCCTTGTAACTAACTGTGAATTTTCTGTATGTTTTAGCAGTAATATTTTCAGCACTGTTTAACATATGTATATTTTTGTATTTAGCATGCATATGATTTTTTTTTAAGACTATAAAATATTTTAAAGTTCATTTTTGTGTTGAAGATTTATTCACATATAGCAACTGTGCCATTTATTTGTAATGGTTTCATAAAGTATGGACCCAGTAATGGGCTGTTATAGTGGAGCTCCGGGTAAAAGAGCCATTGAGTTTGCTTTGCCCTAGTAAGCCATTTTTTATTGCACAATAAAGAGCCACATATATTCTGCTATTCTTGTCATCCTGTAGCCTATGAAAACTTCAAAATGTCCCACTCCATTTGTTACTGGTATCCAGACTGGACTGCAGTTAGCCATAGACTTCTCCAGCATCACTGTACACCGCACTTGGGGAGGGCTAGAGAGGTTTGGTGTAGGACACTGTACGGAAGAGCCTGCTGCACACTGAATAGGGACTGTCTGCAAAACTTTCTATGATTCCTTATCAGTGGCTAAGCAGATGCTGTCATTAGAAGAATTGTGCAGAGAGAAGAGTTTTTTTCTGGCCTTAGTTGTCAGTCTCTCAGGAAGCTTCTCAGGAAAAAAAGAAACTTCTCCCCCATGGGGCCCCCCTACAGCTGCATCCCTTGCAGGGCATGCAAGGTTGCAATTTAAAGGATGCTTGAAGTGAGAGGGATATGGAGGCTGCCACATTTATTTATTTTCAAACAATGCAAATTGCCTGGCTGTCCTGCTGATCCTCTGCCTCGAATAGCTTTAGCCGTAGCCATTAAAAAAGCATGCAGTTTGACTGGATTTGCCACATGCTTGTTTCAGGTGTGTAATTCAGACACTACTAATTGTGCATGCAAGGTAAATCTTTTATTGAAACACATCTGTATCTCATCTGTAATTACATGAATGGAATGCCCAATACACATGATGCACACAGGAATCTGGCGATTATTTCTAACTTGTCCAATCGGCTCCTGAACAATAAAGTGCTCGATTGTTAGGAACTTATACAGTAATTGGAAAATCGATCGCTTTATCGATCTGGTGCACTTTGTACATGTACACAAGATACAAATTGCATCTTGTGTACTCAGAATTATGTTCCATATTATGGCATTCCTAAGATCATCAACATGTTTTGAAAGCTTTAATGTTTTTGTTTGTTTGATTTTATTTCTTGACTTGGTCAACAAATGGTTTGAACGTTATACCTTTTCTTTCTTGATGCCAGAGAATAGACTGCGTTATGTGCTGAGCAATCCAGGTGTCTCTTGGATAACAGAGTTTTAAGATAAAATATGGAAAATGTTCTGGAAAGAGCACATAATTACTCATTAAACACTCAAAGTATTTATTTAAACTGATAACGTAGGAGAAGTATTTATAGATGACACATTAGCTTTCTTAAACATCTGCCAGCTGTCTAGCTTAGTGTTTACGTCAAACATCACTTAGAAATTACAACAAATTATGAGTAAGAAAAGGAAGAACAGGCGTTGTTGGGCCATTTTCTGCATTTGGTAATGTTTGCTTTCCACCTGAGGCCTGGAACCCACTACAAATCGCTATCGCTTATCGCAATCGCTAGTGTTTTGTATGAGCGTTTTGTAAGCAATTTCATGAGCGTTTTCTGACGATTGTTAGCGATTGGTAGCGATTTTAAAAAGTGTAAGCGTTTTGCCAGCGATTGTGTAGCAATTAGTGTTTTTTAATTTGGATTGGTCCTTTCAATTAATTTACATTTTTTTACGGTGTGCAGTAATTTCAAAACGTTAGCAAAATCGCTCTGTATAGGTTTTGACAAGTGATTACGTAAGCGTTTATATACTTTACATTGCAGAAACGCTTACGCTAAACAGTAAAAATGCTGCATGTCCTGCGTTTGCGATTTTGGTAATCGCAATGGCTCCAGTGGAATTTGGCCCATCCATTAACATTAGCTGAGCGTTTAGGGAAATCGCTAGCTTCCCTAAACGCTCACAAAATCTCTCTAGTGGGTTTCACCACTTAGGCCAGAAACCCACTAGGAGCGATTTTCTAATCGCTAGTGATTTGAAAAAGCTCTTGCTAATGGAATGCTATGACGAATTTTTATAAAATCACATCGCTCAAGTGGGATAACACCCATAGCATTACATTAACAAGCGTTTTCAAATCAAAAAGCTCTCAGAAAATTGCTCCTAGTGGGTTTCTTTGCATTTCATTGACCATCCTTGATCAATGTTTATGTAATATTGTATTGTCGCCTTTAGGCCTGGAACCCACTAGCAGTACATTACTAAGCTATAATTAAGCGCTTGTGATTTGAAAAAATGCTCTTGCTAATGATGTAGTGTGATCCCACTAGAGCTGTGTCATTTTATAAAAATTCCCCATAGCCTTGCATTAGCAAGAGCTTTTTCAAATCGATAGCGCTTAGAAAAGGCTCCTAGTGGGTTTGAGCCCTTAGGCAAGGTTCACAGTGGCCGGTGCAGTTTCTGCAACAGCGGGAATGCAATGCAAAAAAGCAGCGCCGCACATTATCTACGCATTGCGTTGCATACAATGAAATACAGTGAAGCATTAAGTCAATAGAAAGTATGCTTCTCTGTCACTGTTAACTCACATGTTTTGTGGTAAGTTTGTTACGATGGCGTTATACCACAATGCACCCGCGGTCCTGTGAACATGGCATAGGTGGTGCATTGCAGTGCACCAAGCCATGTTACAATGCAGCCGTTGCGAGGTGAAGATAACATATGCAGATTTATGTACCTCAGCTCTAAACCCCCCCCCCCCCCCCCCCCCCAGTCACACACCATACTATTTTTTTTTTTTTTTTAAATTTCTTTCCAACTTTGCAATCAATTTTTCTGACTGATTATAGCATTTCTAAATTCTGACCAATGTACCACACACTCATGTTCAATTTTTCCCCAATTATGAAAAAAAATGATTGAAAACTCAGAGATTTGGTTGGGTTTTTCATAAAAATTGATCAGAAAAAGCAGCCACCCAGTATGCTCCCGGCAATGAGAGCGTAATTGAGGATACGTGCGACCAGGACTGTGCTGTTGATGGCCACTGTTCCTGCACAGCCCTGGCCGTGCGCGTCCTTGATCACACTCTCATTGCCAGGAGCATCCTGGGTCACGCAGGCGCAGTGGGTCAGCGAAAATGAAACTGGGTGGCTGCGGGGGACTGGAGGATCGGTATGTCACGGCGCTGGGCGGCCGCAGGGGGCTGGCAGAAGCCCCAGGTAGGGTGAACTGGATTTTTTTTTCATAGACTTTAGGTTTCCTTTAAAGAGACCCTGTAACAAAAAAAAAAAAAAAAACAAAAAAAAAAAAAAACCACGGGGGATCCTTACCTCGGGAGGGGAAAGCAGCCTCAGGGTCCTAATGAGGCTTCCTTGTCCTCTAAATCTTGGGGGAATCCAGCTCTGGCTCAGCTAAAAGTCCCTCGACAAAGCCTGACAAGGACTGCGCAGACGTGGCAATATTTACCTACTGCGATCCAGCGGTAGGTAAATAAAACTGCTATAATAATAAAGACCCCAATGTAAAATGCTTTGAATAATTGATAATCAAATTATTTACACATCAGTTTCATGACAGAAAAGACAGCGCTGCAGACCCAGAGGCACTTCCGGCCCTGCTTCTAGCCCAGTGCTGAGAGTGGGAGAAAGTCAATTGCTCAGTGCTTTATTGCTATTTGTTCTCAAGGGCGAGGCAGCAGAATGACCCATGTTCCCTTTACTAGTAATGGATGTAATAAACGCTAAAAGCCAGGTGGTGATCTATTCAAATACATTCATTGAAACCCAAATGCTTGTGCATTTATATCTGATACTGAATAAGGAAAACAATGACTATGTATTAATTTTACCTACGGTAAATGATAAACCTGTCACTGGGAAAGGGCATTTGGAACAATACTTCCACAGGAAGGCTCGACTTCTGATGACCTGAGAGGCATTTTCACAGTGATGCACCTAGCCAACAGTAAATATGTTGCCACCTGTGAAGAATGTACATTATCTCACTAAAGTGAGGTACTGTAAATATTTTTGTAAAAACTTTGGTACTTGTGTATTATCCCGTCTAGCCGGACAGCTCGTCCGTTAGACAGGCTTAAAAAGTGTGCACTCTGTTTCTTTAGCAGCTGATTCGTCACAAATCCGCTACTCTGGTACACTGTGCAGCGAGAAAAGCTGTGCAGAACATCCATTACACACAAGTGATGAAAATATCCATCCACTGCACACTTTTTAAGCCTGTCTAACGGACGAGCTGTCCGGCTAGACGGGATAATACACAAGTACCGTTAAAACTTTTGTCAGTTTCCTGTTTGTGAACCTTGTTGCAATGTGGGAAATAACTGTTTACAGCGGTTTCCAACTGCCAAAAACCATGCAGCAGCTACATCACCTGCCAACAGTAAAATGTTAACTGGAGTTCCTTTTTAAAGAGAACCTGTACTGAGTAAAAAATTTTAAAATAAACACATGAGGTAACTTCAAATGAACATTACATAGTTACCTTGCCATCAGTTCCTCTCAGAAGCTCACCATTTTCTTCTGACAATAATCCCTTCCAGTTCTGACAACATTTTGTCAGAACTGAAATATATCAGTTGCTGTCAGTTACAGCTGAGAGGAGAACTGATGTGTCCATGTTTCCCTATGGCTCAAGTGGGCGATGTTACAGTTTAACAGTGTGCTGACCAGGAAGCTGTTACGGGGTAATAGCCATTTTCAAAATGGAGGGCGGAGAATTACATTGATCACAGTGGACAAACAGGATGCAGGAGAGGAAAAATAGATTGAGGAGTAGACTACACAGGAGGTAAGTAGGACTTGTGTATGTTTATTTTGACTTTTAATGTTCAGTTCAGGTTTTCTTTAAAGAAACCTGAACTGAAAATTAAGTCAAAATAAGCATACACAAGTCATACTTACCTCCTGTGTAGTCTACTCCTCAATCTCTTTCTCCTCTCCTGCGTCCTATTTGTCCACTGTGATCAAGGGAATTCTCCGTCCTCCATTTTGAAAAGGGCCGTTACCCCTTAACCGCTTTCTGGTCAGCACACTGTTAAACTGTTACATCGTCCACTTGAGCCATAGGGAAACATGGACATTACCAGGCATATCAGTTGTCCACTCAGATATAACTGACAGCAACTGATATATTTCAGTTCTGACAAAATGTTATCAGAACTGGAAGGGATTATTGTCAGAAGAAAATAGTGAGCTTCTGAGAGGAACTGATGGCAAGGTAACTATTAAATGTTCATTTGAACTTGCCTCGTGTTTATTTTAAATAACTTTACTCAGTACAGGTTCCCTTTAAGTTTGCTGTCCCATCAAAATAACTCAACACACAAACTGTTGAGTGTAACTGTCCAAACTGCTGACAACAAAAGTGAGTAGCCCTTTAACCATTTCAGCCCGCGGGTATTTTTCACCTTATGGACGAGAGAAATTTTCACCTGTCAAAGAAAAATATGGAAAAAATTCATTATTTTTCAGTTTTCAGCCATCATAGTTTTAAAATAATTCACGCTACCATATTTAAAATCCACACATTTTATTTGGCCATTTGTCCCAGGTATTGCAACGTTAAAACTTTATTCCTAGTACAATGTATGCTGACAATATTTTATTTGGAAATAAAGGTGCATCTTTTCTGTTTTACATCCATCACTAATTTTTAGGCCAATATTTAATAATTATATGCCCTCTTGTCATAGATATTATTTTTTTTTCCCCCTAAAGTCAGTAGGTGTATTTTACTATTTGGCCACAAGATGTTCCTGCTGAGCAAAAATCCTATTAGCGTACTTTGTATGCCAATAGGATACAATGTATCATTACATTGCAACTAGTGACGTAGGCTTCCATCGCAAGCCTCTGATCATAGTGGCGGTGGGGAGATTATGGATGGAAATATTGTTTCCATTCGTTTATTTAATGACCAGCGGCGGAAACCGGCGTAAATCATTGGCGGGAGAGTGCGGCGGCTCTATGTAAAGAAATGTAAATGTTCTTGGCGGACATACTCGAATTGGCACAGGGGACTTTTGTCCTCTGCAGCCAATCCCCCCCCCCCCCCCCCCCCTGCTAGCAGCAGCACGATCGTGGGCATCTGCCCGCACGACCGCCTGCCGACCACACAAACTGCAGGGTCGTGACTCTAGCTGCTGCCACTGCGGACGTGAAGCTCACGTCTGCGCGGCTCAAATGGTTAAGAATGTCAAAATTCTGCCTCCCCAGGGTCATGCTACTAGTTAGTGTTACAAGGCAGAGCCGGATAATCCACAAGGCAATTCTAGGCAGCTGCCTAGGGCCTGGACAAGATACTAGGGGCCCAATGGATGCTAGCCACCACCATATCTAACTAAAAAAAAAACAGGAGACCATCAACGCTGGGCAAAAAGAGCTATCTTGCCTAGGGCCTCATTTCATCTTAATCCTTTTCTGTTACAAGGGGCCATATCCTATTGCTGAATTCGCCAGCGCTAACTCTAAATGAGTTGTAGAATACACTTTGATGTGTCTTATAGCTTGGACCCATGTCATGTTAAAAAAAAAAAAAAAAAAAAAGTAGGGACAAAACTGAATTCGTAATTTGAAAAAACTTAATTTTCAAAATTATGATCAAAATTTTGGGAAAACTACTAGAGCCTCTTTGGCCCTTTTCTTAAAGTGTATCTGAGATGGTACACTGGGCTTTATTTATACTTGCCTAGAGCTTCCTCCAGCCCCATGAGCACCGTGGCTTCCTTCGCCTTCCTCTTCGTCCCCTCCGGTCTGGTGCTTTGACTCCAGGGCCCATATGCAATTCACTTTTTCTCCTTCATTTTCTCCTAGGAGATAATTTTTCATCTTCTATTTACGTAAAATAACTTTTTTCAGCATTTTGCAATTGATAAAGTATTCTACAAATTATTTTGAGCATTTTTTTGCGTGAGGGTGGTTTTAAAGGTTTGAAAATACCACCTAAGAGAAAACTAAGGAGAAAAAGTTAATTGCATATGGGCCCTGGTCTTCAGTAGGGGGGACACAGAGGCATGTCATGAGGCAGAGAACATGCCTGTGTCCCATCTGCCAAAATTATACACAAGTTGGTAACTTACAAAACACCAACTTTTGTTCTCCACCAAAATTATTCAGCAGATATTACAAAACTGCATTCTATAGCACTACGCAGGATACAAAAACTAAAGGTACTGCCATATTCATTGCAAAGGATACCCCTTTTACCCTTGTAGAGGAGTTTGGAGACAAGTCTGGACGCTTTAATTTGATTAAAGGCCTACTTCTAAATCAAAAAGTCATAATAGGAGCATTTTACGCCCCAAATTCTCAGCAGATAACTTTTCTCCAGAACTTTCTCTCCAGGCTAAACGCCTTTGCAGAAGGCAGTATTATTCTGGGGGGAGATTTAAACATGGTCTTGGAGCCCTCTCTGGTTTCGTCTTCCCAGAAGTCTCCTCTCGAATAAAATTCTACGTAAATGTAAGGTGCTTTTACATGATATGCAGCTGGTGGATGCGTGGAGACTCCATAATCCTGCACAAAGGGACTATACCTTTTTCTCCTTCCCGCATAATTCCTATACCAGAATAGACTGTTTTTATATCACACAATTTACGATCGACCTCGGCCTCCCCTGGCATAGGTAATATAACTTTATCAGACCATGCTCCGGTCTGGATTGAACTGAATTGGGGGGACACCAGATCTAGACCTCCCACTTGGCGAATTAATAACTCCCTGATACAGGATAAGCAAATCTTCCAAAAACTTAAACGGGAGCTGGAAGAGTTTTTTCAGGTGAATGTGACTGAGGACATGTCCCCAATGACCATATGGGAAACACAGAAATGTTACGCACGTGGTATATTGATACGAGAAGATGCCAGGCGTAAAAGGGAAAGGGAAAAAGATATACAAGACTCCCTGTCACTTATTAATGATTTGGAATCTAAGCATAAGGGGGACATGGCCTCATCCACGTTGTCGGCCTTATCAGAGGCTAGAGAACGCCTTAGATCTCTACTGTTTCATAGAGCCAAATTTGCTGCAGAGAGATGCAGACGCACATTCTATGAATGGGGAAATAAGTGTGGGTCCCTGTTGGCAAGGGCTCTGAGGTCCCAGCAATCCAGCAGCTACATTTCCTGTATTAAGGATAAATCCTCTACTCTGCATCATGATTCTAAAAACATCTCAAGAATATTCAAAGAGTACTATTCTGGTCTATATAATCTCACCTCCTCGGCACTCAATCTCTCCACGGACAGCAAGCGAGACAAGATCAAATCCTGAGGGATTCTCAAATGCCTCGGCTGTCACAAATTGATACTAAATCATTGGAGGAGCCTTTCACGGGGGATGAGTTGGAGATGGCTCTTTCTCAAATGCCTGCAGGCAAAGTGCCAGGCCCAGACAGGTATTCCTCAGAATACTATAAAAAGTTCAGACATCTGCTTTCACCTCACCTTTTGAGAGCCTTTAACACAATCACAGAGCCTCCACTTGATCAGCACTAGTTTTCCTCTCAGATGCTAGAATCCCACATCACTGTCCTACATAAAGAAGGCAAGGATCCGGCACAATGTCAAAGCTACCGGCCAATTTCCCTCCTAAATGTGGATCTTAAGCTGTACTCTAAAATACTAGCCAATAGACTAGCCCCCTTACTCCCTAAGCTCATCCATTTAGGCCAAGTGGGCTTTGTCCCAGGCCGTGAGGCTAGGGATAATACTATCCGCATTGGTACATTGAGGAAAACGCTGTGCACCTTTCTCTTGGTCAGCCTTTATTGGGATCTTCTGCCAACAGCCAGCATACATGACACAAGAAACAAAGATTGCCAAACCTGGGTCCACAGAGGTGCGGAGGTGAGTAGGGGAGAGGTGACCAGGGGTTGAATGGACGGCACTACAGCCGTTTCACGCCGTCTGGCGCTTGCTCACGTGCATACGCCCAGGACGTATGCACGTGAGCAAGCGCCAGACGGCGTGAAACGGCTGTAGTGCTGTCCATTCAACCCCTGGTCACCTCTCCCCTACTCACCTCTGCACCTCCGTGGACCCAGGTTTGGCAATCTTTGTTTCTTGTGTCATGTATGCTGGCTGTTGGCAGAAGATCCCAATAAAGGCTGACCAAGAGAAAGGTGCACAGCGTTTTCCTCAATGTACCAATGTGCTTTAGTTTGTGCTCTGCACTAATCATAGCTTGCTGCACTTCTCTTTGCTGGGACTGTTACTCCATGAACACAGGTGCAGTTATATGGGGTGAATTTGCTGCAGATACATAGGAGCTTGCCCTACCCCCCACCTATTCAGTTGAGTGCCAAGTGATTTTCCTTTCTCAAGTGTACCATAATACTATCCGCACCCTTGATATTTTGCACTGGGTGAGGTCTCGGTCCACTCCCACTCTTCTTCTTTCTACCGATGCCGAAAAAGCATTTGATAGGGTGGACTGGGACTTCATTGAAGGCACTCTCCGCCATATTGATCTGGGTATTATGATGCGTAAAAGGATCCTTGCCTTATATTCCTGTCCCAATGCAAAGGTGAAGGCCAATGGAGTCCTCTCGGACTCATTCAACATTCTAAACGGCACCCATCAGGGTTGCCCACTTTCCCCTCTGATATTCGCACTCTCCCTCGAACCATTTTTATGCACAATCCGTAATAATGTAGATATCAAAGGAGTTGAACTTCCGAGATCCCATCATAAGGTTGCTGCTTACGCAGATGATATGCTATTTTATCTCTCCAATCCCCACATATCTCTCCTCAACCTTCTGCTGGAATTCCGGAAATATGGGTCTCTTTCGAATATGTCAATTAACTATGACAAGAGTGAAGAGATGGGAATCCTCCTCCCTGGCCCTGTAAAAGCTAACATCCAGGATAACTTCCCTTTTCGTTGGCCTTCTAGTTATATGAAATACTTGGGGGTTCACATCACTCCAGACCCAAAAGATCTGGTCGCTAACAATTTCCTCCCAGCTCTAGAAAGAATTAAACAGGATCTTCAAAACTGGAATAAACCACAGTTTTCCTGGTTTGGAAGGTCTAATATTGTAAAGATGACAATCATGCCCCAGTTGCTCTATCTGTTTCAGGCCCTACCCATCTTTATTCCAACCTCATTTTTTAAAGAAATCTCTCAGACCTTCTCTAGATTTATTTGGAACGGCCGTAAATCCAGATTAAAATACCAGATTCAGACGGCCCCTAAGGAATTGGGGGGGGTGGCCGTTCAGAATTCTAGACTCTACTATACAGCTGCCATCTTAATACGCATTATTGATTGATATCGGCATGGGGACCATAAGAGATGGGTTGGGATGGAGGGAAAGCTTATAAAAGATAACTTAGTCGTTATTCCCTGGGCCTTTAGGAATGGGAAAATCCCAGACCCCGCTGCCTCGTTAATTGCACATACCGTTAACACTTTTACTAAATATAGACACCTTCCTCAGATATCGCCCTGGCCCTCTCCCCTTCTTCCTATCCTAGATAACCCCTCCTTCCCACCAGGCCTTTCTTCAAAGAGTTATCCAAGTTGGAGGGGAGGACTTGTTCTGCGTGCCCATCATTTGCTTGTGAATGGGGACTGGGCCCGCCTCCCAACATTGGAGCAAATCCTCGGTACACAGAAACTAGACCATTGGAGTTGGACACAGTTTAGACATTTCCTTCTGTCCCAAGGTACCAAATCTAGCTTTACAAGACCCCTTACCATCTTTGAGCGAACATTTCTTAGTGAGGGCCAGATAAAAGGAATGATCTTATTAATGTATTCTTTGTTAAACGACCCTCCCGATCCTTCGGCCCCATTTCGAAATAATTGGGAACAAGACTTGGGGACTACATTTACTACAAAACAATGGGACAAAATTTTGATATTTGCCCATAAATCATCTATCTCTTCTAGGTCTCAAGAATCCGGATATAAAATCCTAACAAGGTGGTATTTGACTCCAGCCCGATTACACACCATGTTCCCTAACTCGTCTAATTTCTGTTGGAGATGTGGACAGGACATAGGCACTCTGCTTCACATATTTTGGTACTGCCCTAAACTCACTCAATTCTGGTCTGAAGTTAGAAGTATTATGCATGACCTGACTGATTTCACTCCTCCTGATAATCCAGCTTTCTTTCTGCTCCATCATAACTCGTGGTCCATCAGAAGATATAAGAAAACCTTAACTAGGCATCTGGTTAATACAGCTAGAGCTTTAGTTGCTAGGCACTGGAAATCAGTGCAACCGCCCACAATCAGAGAATGGCTCAGTTTGATGGGGCAGACACAGCAAATGGAGGACTTAACAGCAACGATACATGACAGGCATGAGCAATACTGGAAAACCTGGTTTGGCTGGTTTGAATTTAAAGAAACGCAGCGTTACCGCTCACTCATGATTAGCTAACGGATTTGGGAACAGTTTTAATTTGACAGAATTGGAGGCCTATCCCAGCCTTTGCCCTTTCTCCTGGCGTGTGGGGAATGCTTGCCCTTGTGCTGGGGCTCCCCTTGGCCTGCCCCTGGGTCCTCGTCATGTCTTCCCACAACTTTAGCCTTTTTGCTTCTCTTTCTTTCATCTCTTTCTTGTTTGTCCCTGTCATATAACTGCCTTGTCATGAGGGGGGAAGCCTGTTTTTGTTGCAGAGGTCTGTGTATTGTTAGCAGTTATGGTTTTCCTGGTGTATGTTCCCTTATGGGCCCAGGAAGGCCGTCCTTCCAGAAACTTTTAACAGACCTACTGTACTGATCTGATAACTAGCCTTTTACAAATTTTATTTGTTAATCAGGCAACCTCCTGCTGCATCTGTACACATGTTCGCCTCTTTGACTCTTATGTTTATGGAGCCATTCTGGCTAATGGCTCTTTATATAAGCTTATAATGTGTAGCCATTGGACTTTTCTATGCTAGTCATTCACTTGTCTTGATGTGTAATGATATGATATATATGACACGTGTGTCCTATGTTTATGTAAATTCTCTGTCCTTATTTTTCTTTTCGAAAATAAAAGAATCTTTAAAAAAAAAAAAAAGGTACTTATCCGTTAGCCGGGCGCATCCGGCAGGTGGCGACAAAACTCCACCAGAGTTACATCTTTCCCTACTATCCATGTCGGCCTGGAGGGGGAATAGTAATTAGCGCCACCTGCCGGATGCGCCCGGCTAACGGATAAGTACCAAAAAAACACCAACTTTTGAATAGCTCTAGTTGTTAGCTTAGCTGTTAGCAAAGACTAACAATACATACAATAAAGCCTAGGCCGCACAAAAAAATAAAATCTATGACCACATAAGACCCTTCATGTCGCACAGCAGTGGTGGTTGAATCACACACCTGAAACAAGCATGCAGCTAATCCAGTCTGACATCAGTGAGAGCACCTGATCTGCATGCTTGTTGAGGGGCTGTGGCTAAAAGTATTAGATACACAGGATCAGCAGGGGAGTCAGGCAACTGGTATTATTTTAAAAGGAAAAATCCATATCCTTCTCAGTTTAGGTGCCCTTTAAGGTTTTATGACCCAGGCAATGGTTGCAGTGATTGCTAATGAATATCAGGTAATGCTGCTTTTTTGCTTTTTTTTTTTCCAAACTCAGTCAGGTGGGTTTCCTCCAACAGATCTAAAAAAATATTCTTTGGTGGAGCTCTCTTTATGTTGGACATTGATTGCCTCATTGCTTGGTTGCTTCATTTTCTTTGTCTCTCTTCTTTTTCTTTAGGGTCCGTTTCCACTATTGCGTTGCGGAATCGCCGGCGAATCACCGCAGTCAAAATCGCATGCGGATGCGATTCCGCATGCGTTTTTTGCCACGATTTCGCATAAGTTAGGGTAATGCGATTTTAACCATGTCACTGCCTGTGTGAATTAACATGGGTACCTATGCGAAATCGCATGCGAATTCGCGGTAAAAACGCATGGGGAAACCGCATGCGATTTCCCTATTAAATACATTGCGTGCGATTCGCCTGCATTCCACACGCAAGCGAATTCTGAGGGCTCTTCCGTGCAGAAAAATCCTGCACAGAAAAACGCACAGCAAAACTGACAAGTGGAAACAGGCCCATCCACTTGTATTGGCTGTGCGAATCCACATGCGGGCAACGCATGCGGATTCGCAATAGTGGAAATGGGCCCTAAATTTATTATTGCTATATCTTACAGATAAGTTCAGTTTCAGATTTTAGATGAGGTTATCAGGCAAAAAAAAAGAATGTATCAGTGACATGATAGTATTGACCTAAAAAATAAAAATAATAATTAGGTACCATCTCACTAGTTCTATGTGATCTTGGTTGGTACATCCATCCTCTCAACCATTTAATCTCCTTGTTTCATACGTACATACATATTTGCTGTCTGCATCATTCTCCCTTGTCATGCCATTCTCTTATTTCATACATTTATTTATTATTTATTTATTTATTGTATTTATAAAGCGCCAACATATTACGTAGCGCTGGACATTAGTTACGGTTACAGACAATATTTAGGGGTGACATACAGCAATATGACAATACAGTAATACAAGAAAAACCAGATCATGCAGCACAGTAAGAGTACAAGGTAATGCTTAGTCACTGGAGTGGAGCATGGAGATTAGGCAAGTTAGGTTCACTCAGATGCATAGCATGGGTGCACAGTAATGGAGGTGCATGATCAGGTAGGACACAAAAGGAGGACCCTGCCCGAAGGCTTACAATCTAGAGGGAGAGGTAGGGACACGAAAGGTAGGGGACCAGAGTTCAGCTGTGGGTTTAGAGCAATTGTGAGGGGTGGTAGGCCAGAGTGAAAAGGTGAGTTTTGAGGGCCTTCTTGAAGATGTTGAAGGAGGGGTGCTGCCCTTACGGGTGGAGGTAGGGAGTTCCATAGTGTTGGAGCAGCTCTTGAGAAGTCCTGGAGGCGTGCATGGGAGTGGGTTATGCGGGGGGCGTACACACATGCATATTGTCAACCTCATTCTCCCCTGTCATACACCCTACGCTTTATCCCTCAAGAAACATATTTTTTTCCATGTTTCTTTCATGTTCTCACTTTTCCTGGTTCTGTCTGCTTCTTCCTTATAATTGTCCATATTTTTCCATCCTTCTGCAGTCATGCCGTTTGCAATAATTGTACCGATTTCTTTGAGTATGTTTGTAAAATTGTTGGCTGTTGGTGAGATAGAGACAAAAAGTACCGTATAGATCAGGGATGTCATACCGGTCCTACGAGAGCCGAGGTCCTCACACATTTTTGATACAGCTCAAATTAATTGATGGGTCTGAATCAGGAAAGGTGTGGTCTGTCAGGTAGAACACATTCCTCTCTTTCTCAGTCCATCCTAAACACTGGCATGGATCTGGCCCTTCAGGCCTGGAGTTTGACACCTGTGGTATAGATAAAGGAGTCAGAGTGAATTTTCTTTCTCCATATATTTTACCAAATTCTATTATTTCTTCCCAAAATGTATATATAATTGGTCAGCTCCACCACATATGGATTTCTGTGCCACTTTATTTTCCACGTTTCCGGCAGGTATTTAAATGTTTAGTAAATTTTGCTGCTCTTTAACCATAAATATTGTCATAAATATTTTATAAAACATTATTGCAGCCACAATTAAAAATGTTCAAAATTTCCAAAAATAAATTTAGTTTTTAATTTTAAAAAAGGCAGAATATTTCTCCTCTTCCACCCATTAACTCAAGTGAGTGGCCAGCTAGAAAATACCAGCAGTTGTGAACCCTTTAGTCTGTGCCTTAACCAAACCTCTTGTGGAGTATGTTCCTCCCCCTTGCGGTGCACTGTTGACCCAAACTTGAGAAACAAGGAACTTCTCTCCACCTCTGTGATCTCCAAAAAGTACCAGTTCATTTAGTTTGAAGCTTATAATCCCACCTGGTCACCACCTTAATAAGTTCATTTCTGACCCCACACTTAATCCTACAAACTGTTAACTGTATGCATCCATACCATGTAAAATATGAACTGAAACACTTACCTAACTTTTACTTTAAAGGTCCGTACACACGCCGGACTTTAGGCAACGACGGGTCCGTCGTTGCCTCCCGCTGGGTGGGCGTGCCAGCGACAGTCCGGCGTGTGTACGCTCTGTCGTCAGACTGATACGGCTGTTCCTGAGCGATCCGCCGGGCGGATCGCTCAGAAACAGCCGTATCAGTCCGCCGACAGACTGTACACACGCCGGACTGTCGCTGGCACGCCCACCCAGCGGGAGGTGACGACGGACTCGTCGTTGCCTAAAGTCCGGCGTGTGTACGGACCTTAACTTTAACTTTAATTATTAATACCCGTTGCAATCATCAAGGTCTATTTACCATATTCTTGGCATTCTTTTCTTCATGTGTGTTTTTTAGTCCAAATAAAATGAAAGTATACAGGCAGTGCAAGCTCGGGGCTGTCATTTCTGCCTTCATGGAAGAATATTACACAGAAGAAGAAAAGTAGAATTTAAAAATAGAAGCTATTTAAAACAAAACTTGTACTAGTACATGTGTTTTAGGTAATTAAATCATTTTTATGTGGTGAGGGTGTTTTTAATTTACTTTTTAACCCTTTGTACTGAATAAGCAGAGAGTCGGACAACTTTTACTTGCTAACTTATATGGTATAGCAGGGTTAGTGATCTGTTCAACTTCACCAGATTGTACTATGAGAACCCCATTCATTCACTCCACCTCCTTTTTTTATTTTTATTTATTTATTTTTTTAAGGTGCCATGGAGACGGGGAAGAACCTCCTTTAATCAACTTCACCTCCAAGGGTTTTTTCCCTTAAAAAACCAGAGCAATTTTCACCTGTCCGCACACCTTCCATTCTTTCACCTATAACTGTATTACTACTTATCACAACAAAACAAACTATATTTTGTTTTGTTTTGTTTTTTGCCACCATTTAGGTTTTCTTTGGGGGAGGGGTACTTTTTGCTAAGAATTACTTTATTCTAAAGGTGGCCATACACTGGTCGATTTGCCGTCAGATCGACCAACAGATAGATCCCTCTCTGATCGAATCTGATCAGAGAGGGGTCGTATGGCTGCCTTTACTGCACACAGATTGTGAATCGATTTCAGCATGAAATCGATTCACCATCTGTGAACCTGCCGCTGCTGCCGCCACCCCCCAGGCCCCCGCACACATTACCTGATCTGGCCAGCGTGAGTCCCCTGGTCTCCGCTGTCTTCTTCTTCACCCTGGGCTCCAGCTTCACTGTACTTCCTGTCCGGGGAAGTTTAAACAGTAGAGGGCGCTCTACTGTTTAAACTTCCTGCCAGGACAGGAAGAAGTGAAGCCTGCCGGACCCGGAGCCCAGTGCGGAGAAGAAGCAGCGGTGACAGCGGGAACTCGCGCCGGGCGGATCAGGTAATGTATTGTCGCTAGCGTCGGTCATTGGTCGTCGGTCACCCGACCCGCCAGCGATCAAGCAAAATCTGATGGAAATCGATCGTTCGGTCAGCGTTTACACAACGATTTCACAGCCGATTTGATCACAGTGATCGAATCGGCTGTATATCGGCGGGAAAATCGGTAAGTGTATGGGCCCCTTAAATGTGTTGTAACAGGAAAAAAAAAAGGTAACAATTCAGCCATTATAGTTTTAAAATAATACATGCTACGGTAATCAAAACCTACACATTTTATTTGCCCATTTGTCCCAGTTATGGCACCATTTAAAAAATTTTCCCTAGTACATCGTATGTCACCAATATTTTATTTGGTAATAAAGGTGCATTTTTTCAGTTTAGCATCCATCCCTAATTACAAGCCCATAATTTATAAAGTAACAGTAATATACCCTCCTGACATACATATCAAAAAAGTTCAGTCCCTAGGGTATTTATGTATTTTTGTAATTGTATATTATTTTTTATTTTATTTTTTAACCCAAAAATGTTTTGGGTAACTATTGGGGAGTGTGGGAGGTAAGGAGTTAATTTTAAAAGTTAAAAAATGTCATTTAATTTTAAAAAAAAGTGTGTGCATGTAATTTTACTATTTGGCCACAAGATGTCCTTGCACATATCTTCTGTATGCGTGGTATCACTACGCAAAGCATAACTAATGCGTGGATGTGTGAGTATCGGCTGTGTGAATGGCGGCGCCGTCTCATATATGGCTGCGGTCATTCACATGGGGACTTAGATCAATGAATGGGAACTATCTTCCCATTCATTGATCTCCTGGCTAACCACAGGCAGCGGTAACGATCATGGGAGTGTGGGGGGTGGGGCGAGTGGGGGGGGGTCTTTCACGGAGATATGGCATTTGCAGGGACGTAGTTACTTGTCCCGGGGGAGCGAAACTGGTTAATCTTTGGGGTAAGATTGCTTACAACTGTCTCAGGTTAGCAGGACATAACTAGTATAATTAGGTTTTCTTTGACCGGATGACTGTGAGTGGATGATCTCATAAGAGCTAACAGAGCTGTTACAGATCAAGGACTTGTTTAAAGGCCTGCCATAAAATGTATAAGAAAATTAAATGATCTCAGCCTTGCTCCGTGTAACAAAACAGGTTGCCCAATTTACATACTAATGACCTGTCATCTGTGCAAAGATTCCTGATAAATGTTAGTTTACTCAAACCAAAAATACATATTAGATATGTCTAATCCTCACATACTGGTAGTGTGACGACATACAGATCCTACAAGGCTGATAGCGCTATTCTAGGAGTCCAAGCATCGGTATCCTGTGCCACTCGGTCACACAGATGCTGGGAGATGCCTGAACACTCATCATATTTTACTGTTTCTTTTCATTTTGTGGGACACCAAATGTGGGTATTCTGCATGATATGGGTTAATTATGTAGTATAATGTGTATATCAATTTCCATAAACAAATACATTTTAGTATCCACAGTTAAAAATTGAGCAATAAGTACAGTAAAACCTCGGATTGAGCGTTTGTTTGCAATACAGGCAAAAAATGTTTATGAAATGTTTTTACTTGATAAGCAAGCAACGTCTTGATATACAAGAACGGAACATATATGCGCGTTACGTCATCACAACTGAGCCAATGGTTCTTCTCCCTTTGGCGCTGCAGGACTGTACTTAATTGTACTTAATCTGAGTGTAGGGACTGTACTATCTCACATTTCCATGAAATCCTCAAAATTAACTGTCATTTGATAAGTTCCTTGTTAAAACCATGCAAAAAAAGGTTGGTGTGAGCCAACAGATGGCAATGATTCTGTTAGTTATAGTGAAAGTCTTGTTTACATTTTTATTCTATACAGCAAACCTCCCAACATTTTGAGATGAGAAAGAGGGACATTTAAGCCATGCCCCCGCCATACCCCTGATCACGCCCCCGTCACACCCATAGTCACACATACCATAAAGTTTTCATAAGAAAAATATGTTGTTTTATAATTCAAACCACACTGGTCCTTTGTATCCTGGTTCATTTTCCTTCATAGTAACATTTTAAAATTAGAAATATATCAATTTAACCACTTCCGGATTCTCGGTGCGTATATATACGCCCCTGAATCCTGAAGTTTATTCCATGCCATGTCAGTTCACGGAGGAAGTCTCCGTGAACACCCTGCGAGCCGATCAGCGGCTCGCAGGGTAAATGTAAACACACGGGGAAGACCTTCCCCGGTGTTTACATGTATACGGCGCTGCTGCGCAGCAGCGCCGTAGAGGAGATCGGTGATCCCCGGCCTCTGATTGGCCTGGGATCACCGGCATCTGATAGGCTAAAGCCTATCCCATCAGGCGCAGGACGGAAATCCGTCCTGCGCCGCTCACAGGGGGAGGGAGAGGGAGGGAAGGGGAAGGAGGCCAGGAAGCGCTGCGGAGGGGGGCTTTGAAGAGCCCCCCGCAAGCGCAAGCAGCCGGCGGCGATCAGACCCCCCCAGCAGGACATCCCCCTAGTGGGGAAAAAAGGGGGGAAGTCTGATCGGCCTGGCTGCTAGCTGATCTGTGCTGTGGGCTGGAGAGCCCACGCAGCACAGATCAGCACAACATTTCATGGTATAGAAGTGGTTAAAGGATGGGAATAAAGTTTAGAGTCAATCAAACACATTTTTTTAGTAGAGAAATACAGTATATATATTTACATAGAAAGAGGGACAAAGTCCTGAAAGAGGGACAAATGAGGAGGAAAGAGGGACAGAGGGACAGGGCTCCAAAAGAGGGACTGTCCCTCCAAAAGAGGGACAGTTGGAAGCTACGTATACAGTACAGTGCTTTTTTAATTTCTTTATATCTGTTTTTGGATTGTGGGACGAATCATCTGCGTTTCCATTAATAAGGGAAATTTGCTTTCATATAAGAGCGCTTTGGATTATAAGCATGTTTCCAGAACTAATTATGCTGACAAACCAAGGTTCCGCTGTAATGGTAAGCATGCTTTACTTGACATGCTGGATAGCCACATTTATCTATAAATGATTTCAGTTGATCTACATTTTTATATCTTTTTATTGAAAATGTTTAAAGGGAACCAGAGACGAACCTATGCTAAAAATAAAAAAAAAAGATGTTATACATACCTGGGGCTTCCTCCAGCCCCATAAGCTTGGATCGCTCCAACGCCGCCGCCCTCCGCTACCTCTATCGCCGGTATCGGGTCCCGTCACTTCCGCCGGATGCGGCCAGTCTTCTGCATGCACAGGGGCTCCCTTCCGCTTTGTACGCATGCGCCTGCGCTGTTCGGAGGGAGCGCACTGCGCTTGCGTCGACTGGCCGAAATGACAGGACCCGGTACCGACGGACAGAGGCAGCGGAGGACGGCGGCGTGGGAGCGATCCAGACTGATGGGGCTGGAGGAATCCCCAGGTATGTATAAATATGTTATCTTTTCGTCTCTGGGTCTCTTTAAGGCAACAATAGAGTCATGGCATGTCTTATTACAAAGCATACTTTGCAACAGGAAATGATGTGTACAGAAGAGAAAGAAAACTATTTATAAGCAAGAATAGTGTATTGTAAATTTTAGGTTTGTTTTTTTTGCAATTTTTATATTTTTTTTATTAACTCTGTATCACTTCCTGATATAAAAAATAGATCAAGTGGAAGGGGGTATAGAGTGACAAACCTGCATTCACACAGGTTCAAATGATCAGCTTATCACATGATCTTCTACATCAGCCAATCATAGGACTTCATTTATGGAGCTGCTCTCATTGGAAGTTTGTTGAAGCTGTGGGAGTCAGACTAATAAAGTAAGCCAGTTCCAGAGGTGTTAGTATGGCAGAAACTAAGGACATGCACAATCATTTTTCAGGGGACATGGGCATTTACTGTTAACCAATAGCAATTGACATGGGCATTTACTGTTAACCAATCCTTTTAATATAGGAGACCAGAGTTTGAATTTTGTCTGGATCCAGGACCTATCTGGCAAGGAGTCCTTGGGCAAGGTTACGTTACCTAAGGCTCCAAACAACAAATGCAAATCCAAACAATGCTCCAGCACCCAATGCAGCTTATGACCAGTCTCGGTAAGTGGTTGATCTTTACTCTGGGTTGTTAGATGCACTAGGAGACAAGGCCTAAATAATAAGTGCAGAACACTGGATAATATCTGTGCATACCTATACAGGAAGTATCCCTGCATCCCACCAATACAAATATATCTCACTAAATGTATTGGGCTTCATAGGCCAACTCCAGCTAAAGCTTTTACATTATTTTTCTTTTGGATAGAGTTGAAAGGAGATTAGAATGACTGTAATTATGCTTCTCCTGTCATCACAACACGATGAGCTCTAATTTGCACCTATGACATCAGATAGGGAAATAGTGAGACAAAGCAGAAAGAATCGACTGGCGTTGTTCCATTTCCTGTAACCTACCAAAAATGAATTATTCAAAATTATCTTTCTCTATCAGAGGCGTAGCTAGGGTTTTCAGCGCCCGGGGACAAAGACTATTAATGCGCCCCCCCAAAATGAAGGTTGCGGCGCGGCGCGCCAAGAGGGGGCATGGCCACACAATTAATGTGGGTGTGGTTATGAGTGGAGCCGAATGTACATGGAGGTTAGCAGGCTCACGCTCACCCACCCTCCCTCAGTATGTACCTTCCAGCATGTTCCAAGACAAATTCAGCAATCATGAGCCCCCCCCCCCCCCCCCCCCATTAAGACAAATTCAGAAATCAGGAGCAAACATGAGGCCCCCAACATGACCAACTCAGCAATCATGAGGCCCCCAACAAGACAAATTTAGCAATCATGAGGCCCCCAACAAGACAAATTCAGCAATCGTGAGGCCCCCAACGAGACAAATTCAGCGATCTTGAGGCCCCCAGCAAATCATGAGGCCCCCAACAAGACAAATTCAGTAACCATGAGGCCCCCAACAAGACAAATTCAGCAGTCATGAGGCACATACACAGACAGCATTTCACATAAATAGGCAGAATTAATACCTTAATATGGTAGACACCTCTCACCTGGCAGCAGTTCCCCAAAATACACTCAATCTGACAGCAGTGGTTCCCCAAAAATAGGTAGCCCCAGGTCTATAGGTGTCCCCAGAATAGGTGGCCAGCAGTATACATGTCCCCAGAATAGGTGGCCAGCAGTATAGATGTCCCCAGAACAGGTAGCCAGGGGTAGAGATGTCCACAGAACAGGTAGCCAGGGGTATATGTGCCCAGTATATGTAGGCAGGGGTATGTGTCCCCAGTATATGTAGCCAGAGGTATATGTGCCCAGTATAAGTAGCCAGGGGTATATGTGCCCAGTATATGCAGGCAGGGGTATATGTCCCCAGTATATATAGTCAGGGGTATATGTGCCCAGTATATGTAGCCAGGGGTATATATGCCCAGTATATGTAGCCAGGGTATATATGCCCAGTATATGTAGCCAGGGGTATATATGCCCATTATATGTAGCCAGGGGTATATGTAGCCAGGGGTATATGTGCCCAGTATATGTAGCCAGGGGTATATATGCCCAGTATAAGTTGCCAGGGGTATATATGCCCAGTATATGTAGCCAGGGGTATATATGCCCAGTATAAGTTGCCAGGGGTATATATGCCCAGTATATGTAGCCAGGGGTATATATGCCCAGTATAAGTTGCCAGGGGTATATATGCCCAGTATATGTAGCCAGGGGTATATATGCCCAGTATATGTAGCCAGGGGTATATATGCCCAGTATATGTAGCCAGGGGTATATATGCCCAGTATGTGTAGCCAGGGGTATATATGCCCAGTTTAAGTTGCCAGGGGTATATATGCCCAGTATATGTAGCCAGGGGTATATATGCCCAGTATAAGTTGCCAGGGGTATATATGCCCAGTATAAGTTGCCAGGGGTATATATGCCCAGTATATGTAGCCAGGGGTATATATGCCCAGTATAAGTTGCCAGGGGTATATATGCCCAGTATATGTAGCCAGGGGTATATATGCCCAGTATATGTAGCCAGGGGTATATATGCACAGTATATATAGCCAGGGGTATATATGCCCAGTGTAAGCTGCCAGGGGTATATATGCCCAGTATATGTAGCCAGGGGTATATATGCCCAGTATATGTAGATATAAGTTGCCAGGGGTATATATGCCCAGTATGTGTAGCCAGGGGTATATGTGCCCAGAGTAGGTAGCCAGGTGTCCCCCTCCCCAGCAGGAGGGGAGCAGCGCAGAGAAGAGGAAGAGCTGCTCTCCCTCCCTCGCTGTCCCCTCCATTAATGTCCGGGTGGCTGGCAGCGGCGGGCGGAACTTACCTCCGTCTCGTCGCAGCGCCGGATGGATTTGCTGCTACTCGGTCTGGTCCAGACCAGAGCAGCGGCTGCGCACCCGAACTTCCGGCACTGGAGCGAGACGGAGGTGAGTTCCGCCCGCTGCGCCAGACACCCGGACATTAATGGAGGGGACAGCGAGGGAGGGAGAGCACCCTAAGGTGAGAGAAGGGGGGGAGATTGCCCCCTTCTCCACTGTCCGCATAGCTCTCCCTCTTCTCTGCGCTGCTCCCCTCCCCAGAAAAAAAAACAAACAAACAAAAAAACAAAGCAGCTCAGCTGGGAGCCCTTAGGGACCCGGCGCCCGGGGGCACTTGACCTACCCCGACCCCCCCTATCTCCGCGCCTGTTCTCTATTTAAGAGATTTGCACACTACCTGATTAGACAGGAAATAGTTTCTACATTTTCTACATGGGACATGAACAACAAAAATCTTAAAGTATACCACGGTTCATATTAAAGACTGTTCTTTTAAGCTAAATACTCACCTGATGATGGATCAAGGAGCTTCACAGCGACCCCTTCTGACGAACATGGTTCCCCGATCCATCTTACTGGCCATGGGTACATGCGACATCGCGCAATGGCACACAACAGGTGCAAACGAGGGTACAAACGATCGCGGCGCTGTGCGAGGGAGTCGTCAGGGATCTTAAAGATCCGATCCGCCGTAATGGTCATTATTACCATGTGTCGCAAAGCTTCCATCGACTAATTACGCACTCATACACCCCTCACGAAATTGTGGAAATTATCGTTTATTGCTCCAAAAATCACCAATTCTCGGAAGACTCACAGAAGGAATCACGAGGTGGATAGGAGCCTTTACTTATCAGGGGTTCTTTCCAGTCCCCATAGGCTTGTAAGTCCTTCACCGTCCTTCTCCTCGCTCAGCTGTTCGGCTCACTACAGCAGCCCAGTTGAGCTGTGCTGGGCATGCACTGGCCCAGTATACATACATCTTTGATCTCACTCATATGGTCAGGAGCATTCTGCTCATGCACCACTTTGAGGCTTGATGTAGTGCGCATATGCAGAGTACTCCTAGTACAGGGAAAGTGGCTGCTGTAGCGGGCCGAACAGCTGAGCGAGGAAGAGGAACGCGAGGACAGTGAGGGACTTACAAGCCTACAAGGGCTGGAAGAAACCCCAGGTAAGTAAAACAGTTAGTTTCAGCTCTGGTATCCTTTAAAGAGACACTGAAGCGAAAAAAAATAATGATGATATTATGATTTGTATGTGTAGCACAGCTAAGAAATAAAACATTAGGATCAGATACATCAGTGTAATTGTTTCCAGTACAGGGAGAGTTGAGAAACTCCAGTTGTTATCTCTATGCAAACAAGCCATTAAGCTCTCTGACCAAGTTAGTCGTGGAGAGGGCTGTTATCTGACTTTTCTTATCTCAACTGTAATTGAACTGTTTACTTTTCCTCTGCCAGAGGAGATGTCATTACTTCACAGACTGCTCTGAAAGACTCATTTTGAATGCTGAGTGTTGTGTAATCTGCACATATTATAGAATAATGCAATGTTAGAAAAAACACTATATACCTGAAAATAAAAGTATGAGAATATTTTCTTTGCTGCTAATCTTCTAGTAATTATTCATAGTACACAACCAATTCACTATATCATATTTTTTTTTTCGCTTCAGTGTCTCTTTAAGGCTGTAAGTTTTTTCGAAACTCTACAATTACAATAAAGATGAGATTTGTTTGTTTTTGTTTTTTTGTTTTTTTTACTATAAATGGAGTTAAATAATAATAGGTATTGCTTTTACTGCCCAGAATCCTTCTAAAATTAAACTATTCTCAGTACGTGGAACCACACACACAAAACTGCAGGTTTAGACACCGTATATAGCCTGCACTGGGAGAAATCTGAAATGATGACGAAATTCCTTCCAGACTACATTTCCACTCTCCCCTGAGGAGGAGACGCATGTAAACAACTCATATCACTTGTTACTTCATTTCTAGCCTTATAAATATGTGCTAAATAAGCATGGATGCATACTGTATATAGTGATTGTAGGGAATTGGGAAAATACATTATTTCTACTTTGCTCTAAAAGATTCCTCACAGCTTGAACGCTACTATCCCAGAATTTTTTTTAGCAGAAGATCACTGAAATGGTTAAACAAAGCACTTTGTCCTGCTATTGAGCTTCAAATCCACTTCCAAACTGGAGATAACAGTATATTTGTTTGCATTCCAATGTTGGAACATTGTAAGTAAACACAGTGTAACAAGTGAAAAAGAGCTCTCTGTGAAGCTCAGAACAGCTAATTAGAAGATGTTAATATATAATAAAAAAAAGCAATTTGAATAAAATGCAATGGCGGGTTTCAGGGCAAGATAAACTACACTTTGGAAACGTGTAATTCGTAAACAGACAATATTACTTATGCACAAAAGCAAATATGATAACTGTATGAGTAATAAAAATTTTATTGAATGTTATGTCGGAGTTTCAGACCACTTTAAGGTGGATTGAATGTACATTGTATGAACCTTAAAGTGGACCTGAACGCTTGCACAGGACACAAGGAAAACAGAGAGAAACGCACGCTGTATGTATTTAGAGAGAAGAGCCTCTCTAATGCCCCCTCATCTTAAAGTAATCACAAGAATAATTCAATCTCTCAGCTGTGTCAGCACAGACATTTGCCAGTCCTCCGCAGACACAGCTAATATGTAAACACAGGATGTTAAACTTGTCTGCTTCCATGAAAGCAGGAAGTAGGCACACTTCAGATTTATTGCATTTATTGCGAGTTCGTAAGCTGTAACAAACAAAATGTTTTTCATTAAAGGTTATTATGCTGTTGTTTACAGAGCCGGATTAAGGCTAAATGGGGCCCTAAGCAAAGTAACTGATTTGGGGCCCCCCATCATGTCGTAATAGAATCAGAAGATGCAGCTGCACAGCAACATGCCGCACACCGTGGCAGCCGAGCTACTGGTTGCTATGGGCAACAGCCCACTTTCCTCTCTGGGTGCACAATGCAGGGAATATCAGCGGCAAAATGCAGAGTGAGAGATGAATAGCTGGGACATTTGGACTCAGTGGCTGGGGCACCCCTGTGAAGAGGGCGCCAGATATCACAGCAGCAGCACTTTCCCCCTGCATCTCCAGCCTGGCAATAGCAGAAAGCTCTGGACACCGCCAAACCGGAAGCCGTTCCCCAGACAGCATTACATAACCACCCCCACCACCGAACAACCCATTTCCTCCAAAACTAGACAGCCACCATGCAGCCTCCATCCCAGTGAATACGATAGTCCAGCAGAGAAGGCAGCTGCAGTGGGGGGAAATGACAGCACCAGATGACTCACAGTCACCTATTGCGATCCAAGCAATAGAGGTCCCGTCATCCGGAGCCCATCTGTCTCCTCTAGAGTGCTGCCGCTCTGTTACTACTACTATTACTACTTCCTACTTCTTGTCTGATCTGAGAATCAGGAAGTTCAGAGCGAGCGGCTGCACTGTAGAATAGACTGGTGGGTTTCAGATGACGGGATCTCTATCGCTTGGATCATGGATAGGTGAGTGAGTGTTTGCCATCTGCTGCTATCATTCTTGCTGCAGCTGTGGTTCTCTGTGGGAAGGGAGGGAGGAGTGGGCAGCGGCAGAGCACACAGTATCAGGAGGGGGACCTTGAAGTAGAGCCTGGCTCTGAAGACAATCAGTAACGCACGACATCATTTGACAAGACAAGACAAATAACATTTATATTGAGCTTTTCTCCTGGTGGACTCAAAGCGCCAGAGCTGCAGCCACTACGACGCGTCCTATAGGCAGTAGCAGTGTTAGAGAGACTTGCCTAAGGTCTCCTACTGAATAGGTGCTGGCTTACTGAACAGGCAGAGCCGAGATTTGAACCCTGGTCTCCTGTGTCAGAGGCAGAGCCCTTAAAGGGACTCCGAGCAGTGCCTGTGGGTATGCCTTTAAGCATATCCACAACTAATTAATTACATCCTCACACCTACCAGCATGATGTTTGTAATTATATCCCCCTGGGTTCCTTATATTTCATTGCATTGTGCTGAATCGAGCTGCCGACTTTGGAGAAAAGTAGTCCTGTGTAATACAATGTAACTATGGAAAGATGCATATCATTTTGAAGCTCTCTTTCTTCTCTTTCCAATGATAGATAAACTGCCACCCTACGCCTTTTAGTTTAGTTTAGTGCCGTGGCCGCAATTTCGATCGTGAAAATAGCGAAAACTAAAAGGCATAGGGTGGCGGTTTATATATCATTGGAAAGAGGAGAAAGAGAGCTTTAAAATGATATGCATCTTTCCATAGTTACTGCACTGCTCAGAGTCCCTTTAACCATTATACCATCCAGTCACCGCTGACAGGATGGCGAGGGCTGGTTTATGTGCTGATGGGGCCCCTTTGACTCTGAATGGGGGCCCTAAGCGACTGCTTTTTTTTTGCCTGGTCGGTAATCCGGCCCTGGTTGTTTACCATTTAGAGCAAAGAGGACGTTCTGAGTTCAGGTCTAATTTAAGGCACACAATCTTTTGCAAATGAACATATATAAACCTTGATGCTACTCTGTTTCCATTGCCATTCCAATGTGTATGGTGTTGTCCTTGGTCTAGCTAAGGCTAAACAAACTGGCGTATGTGAGTAGTCTTTGTTAAAGCAAGTGTAAGGGCCCGTACACATTGCCAACTTATGTCACCCATTGGGGATCAGCAGCTGATCCTCTTCGGCAACATCGCTGAGCGGGGCCACACACATGTGTGTCAGACGTGTAACTGATGACGCGCTGTGTTGCTATGCAGGGGGTCAATAGAGGGATGGAGATCGGCGCATGTATGACGTCACAAGGTGGGCAGGGGAGCAGCTTGAACAATGGGATCGGCAGGTGGATCAGAGTCGCTGGGGTTGAGTGGATCTGTCCGGTGGATCGCTCGCGGGTTGAGTGTCAGCTGAGGCAGTCATTATCGGGGCCGCCTCAGCCAACTTAAGCCAGGCATGTGTACGAGGCTTACAGTGTACCTAAGATTATCCACCCGGGGAGACGGCAAGGAACTTAGTGGCCTCAAGGGGGCTTAAGGAAGCTCCAAGTAACTATAGAACCTGAGATATCTGTCCTCTCAGGTTCACTTTAAGAACAACCTATCTCCATGTAATGACCTATCTAAGCAGACATGTTGGATATCTTGATGCCCTTTCCTTGCCACAGACCATCACCACAGTGCTATGGATATATTTTGCCATTGCTCACCAGGCTAGTAGCTAATGTCCAAAGAGTATCAGATGAGCCATGAGGAATTGGTATCCATGACGCCAATAATCAAGATATTATAAGATAAGAATAACTTATTTTCTTACTAAAGTTCTATAATTGTAACTGTTAAGGTCAAACCAACAGCTGTGTTTTCTGTAACTGATCCATTTTCCTGTAATGCTCATTATGTTATCTTAGTTTCTTCATAATAAATATTGGAAACTCCTCAGTTTAAGGAATTCTTTTGATAATGTTGCAAAAATCAGTTTTCTTGTCTCCTAATTAACTAGGTGTCTGTCTGAGGTGACTTCATGATGACTTCATCATCTATCATGATGAGATACACAACCTGGCAAGTTGCTGCATTCTTTATCTAATCCTCAGCTTGTTGCAGGGATTCACAGCATCAGAAGCTGGGCTTGTGCCATTGCAGCAAATATTTAATGTTAACAGAACTTTGCCATTCACTGAAAGCAACACTGATGGCAAAATGTAAATTGCTCTTGCAACCCATGCCAGAAATAATGCCAAATAATCGGCTTTCATTTTACACAGAAATAATAATTGCTTTGTGCCATACTAGGGATAAGCCATGTCTCAGTATTCCAAGGTTTTACTTTCAATTTGTTATATAGACCAACTGTGGGCATATTGAGCTTGATTCATTAACCATTTAAGGACCACGGCTTAAACCCCCCTAGTGACAAGGCCATTTTTTACAAATTAGGTCACTGCAGCTTTAAGGGCTCGCTGCAGGGCCGTACAACTCAGCACACAAGTGATTCCCCTCCCCCCCTTTCTGCCCACCAACAGAGCTTTCTATTGGTGGGCTGTGAATGCTCCCCCAATGTTTATTTTTTAACAACTATTTATTTGTTTATTTTTAAAATAAATTGTGGTACTTTTTAAATTATTTTTTAACATACCCTCCCTCTCTCCCCCCGCCAGCCAATCAGCATGATCGACTGTCATAGGCTTCAGTCTATGACAGCCGATTGCTTCCCGGCTGTCCCCAGTACAGCGCTGCCGCAGATCGCAGTAAATAGATGGCTAGACGGTTTCTCCGTCTAACAGTCTCCTAGCGGCGATCGCCTCTGGGAGACTGATGGTGGAGCAGAGCTTCGTCATTCAAGCGGAGAGGCGCGCGATCTCCTGCAAAACCCCACCCCAGGACTTCACGCCAATTGGCTTGGAGTGGTCGTGGGGCTGCCGCTACGTTGGAGCGGTCGGCAAAAGGTGAAGCTGCACTGCTTAAGCAGCACAGCTTAAATAGAGCAGGGTGAGTTAAAATGTCATTGCACACGCTACAAGCAGTAGTGCTGAGTAGCGTGCGCACTGGTAACTCGCATGCACTGCTTTTAATTAACACCCGTTCCTATAATCCTGCCCTGAGCCCCGTCGGGGCCTGTAGCATTTTAGGACAAGATCTCCAAACTTTGATTGGCCCAAGCACAGCTTAATGAATCAAGCCCATTGTGTTATCCTGTGAAATGCTCTGTATTTTAAATCAGTTTATAGCTAATTTGAAGTGACTTTTAATTAACTTTGGCTTACTTTAGCAGTGATAAGAGTGAGACTACTCCCCAGAGCCTGCAACTGACAGGTAGCGAAAGTTGATTTAGTAAACTACGTACCCATGTTTTGATTTTTAAAATGATTTTTCCCGGGACCAGCAATTTTTATGTGCGAAGTTGTGACATGGGTAGGTGTGCGCGATTAAGCAAATGACATTTTGTGGCGCGCAGCGATTATGACCGTCACAGCTGATCGGAGCTTTAAGATCCCCAACGACTCCCATGCAAAGTTCCGTGATCACTTGATATTTTGTTCACGCTTGTTGTGTGCTGTCACGTAACATGTTCCCACGGGTAGGAAGAGGGATCGGGAAATGCTTGTGTCACCAATCACCGTGCTACATGCATACGTACGGTTACGCCGCCGGTCAGTTGGGCGCAGGGTGAGTGGAATGACTACTGAAATTCCCAGGGGTTTAAAAAACGATTCCCCATCTGAGTCGTAGCAACTCGCAGGGAGAAATAATTTGGGGGCCGGGGATTGCAATTACCGTTGCACGGGGTGCACACTATAGCATGACTGCTACAGCGGCGCCCAACTCAGGTGCCATGCAGCTGGCATCGTGAGCTAAAACCACCTGTTTCGCGCTACATGTGGCTCACTACCTATATAAGACTGATATCCAGGGCCGGATTTCTGGAAAGGCCACAAAGGCCACGGCCTAGGGCGATAAAATCAGATAAGATAAGAAGGGCGGCATGACTTGGAGAGAGAAGAGGTCATATGTCAAAATTAATCACCTCTTCTGGTCCCGCAGCGCAGCCAGCCAGCGCCCTGCTCTGCACTAATAGCTGAATTCCAGAGTTCCCCAATTCCAGCAAGTCTCTCTCTCAATCAACATCTGCTGTCACCTCATCTGATGATCAATTCCTCTTATCATGATCATACAAGTTGATGTGAGAAATACCAGGGATTTACATTACAAAGCAGATAGAACTAAGTTCCGCTGAGTTTTAATGCAGGCATTCAAAGACATCAGTGAACCCTGCTAATTTCTTCACTTTCTCCTTTACAGTTTTGACACTGACCCCAGCAGCTGTTAATTACACTTTCTTATCTGTAGTCTACTTAAATTTATGGCTTTAAGGCAGCCATACACTGGTCGATGTGCCATCAGATCGACCAGCTGACAGATCCCTATCTGATCGAATCTGATCAGATAGGGATCGTATGGCTGCCTTTACTGCAAACAGATTGTGAATCGATTTCAGCCTGAAACCGATCACAATCTGTTCAGCTGCTCCTGCCGCCTGTCCCCCCCCCCGTATACATTACCTGATGCGGGCTCCCGGGCGTCTTCTCTGCATCTTCTCAGCGCTGCACCCGCTCCATCCCGGCGCTTCCTGGGTCACTCCGTGACCAGGAAGTTCAAATAGAGCGCCCTCTATTTGAACTTCCTGGGTCACTGCAGTGACCCAGGAAGCGCCGGGATGGAGCGGGTGCAGCGCTGAGAAGATGCAGAGAAGACGCCCGGGAGCCCGCATCAGGTAATGTATTTTTCATCGGATCGGCCGCCGCTAGCGACGCGCACTTAACCGCGGGCGATCGAGGGTAATTTCCCGCACGGCGCGATCGACGGACCGATCCGATTTCGGGAGGAAATCGGATCGTCGGCGGCGTTTACCGCGAACGATTGGCAGCAGATTCGATCCCAGGATCGAATCTGCTGTCGAAACGGCCGGGAATCGGGCCAGTGTATGGCCACCTTTAGGGGTTTTTTTTCTTCCTAGCCAGCAGTGGTCTCAGTTAACTCTTTCCTGACTCATTATTTTCTGTTCCTACCATCTATGAGAGGAATAAAAATGCTGTTTGCTTTACTTTCATTGCTAAACTGTCACTGTCACCTGAGCTGTTACTACCTCTATGCTAGTCTGTATAGTTTGGCATCCTTCTCCTTTTCTGTAGCAGTAAAGCATTGTACCATTTTAGCCACAGCGAAAGCAGAGAGTTTTGAATGAGGATGATACCATTTATTGACTTAAAAGAAAAAAAGTAATCTTTCTGTGAATAAGCCTTCTTAAGACTTTGTTCCTGTATACTGTCAATATGTTAGAGCACACCACCATATGTACTTTCAACATTCAAAAGAGATACATAGATTTTTCAAATATAAATAAATATCATTCAGATGCTTTAAAGTGAAGCTGAACTCTTGCACAGGACAGAAGGAAAACATAGAAAAATCTACCTTGTATTTTTTTAGAGAGCCTGTGTAATTCCCCCTCATCTGTGTCTAATCTGACGTTGTAATTTGATCTCTCCTGTGTCCCCTGACTGCCACAACATCTAAGCTAATTTGAAAGCACAGGATGTTAACAATATGTCTGCTTCCATAAAAGCAGGAAGTAGACACTGCCGATTGATTGCAGGATTTGTATCAGCTGTAACAAAGAAATGTTTTTTTAAAGGTTATTATGTTATTGTGTATCTTTTGAAGCAGAGAGGGAGTTCTGAGTTCAGGTCCGCTCTAATTACAACCAAACATCCAAAGTGGGTATTGACAGGATGTTTGCTACTTACCTGTTCTCTGTTTCTCTCCATTGAGCTGTCCTGTCACCTGTTTGTGGCTATGACTGCAGCCAGTCGCACAGAGGACAAAGAAGCAGCGCATGCTCTGGCCACTCACGCTCCCTGTCACCTGTCTGTGGCTCTGACTGCAGCCAGTCTCACAGAGGACAAAGAAGCAGTGCATGCTCTGGCCACTCACGCTCCCTGTCACCTGTTTGTGGCTCTGACTGCAGCCAGTCTCACAGAGGACAAAGAAGCAGCGCATGCTCTGGCCACTCACGCTCCCTGTCACCTGTTTGTGGCTATGACTGCAGCCAGTCACACAGAGGACAAAGAAGCAGCGCATGCTCTGGCCACTCACGCTCCCTGTCACCTGTTTGTGGCTCTGACTGCAGCCAGTCTCACAGAGGACAAAGAAGCAGCGCATGCTCTGGCCACTCACGCTCCCTGTCACCTGTTTGTGGCTCTGACTGCAGCCAGTCTCACCAGTGGCGTAGCTAAGGAGCTGTGGGCCCGGTGCAAGTTTTACAATGGGGCGCTCCAAGCACTCTATACATAACAATTGATACAGCACACCAAAACTTGACAATGGCAACTACAGTGTCAGAGGTGCAAGAAGGGGATGGGGAACCGTTTGTTAATGATCACTACTTCAAAGTATCAATAGAAGTGATTATTATGAGCACAGGACCAATAGAGAGCTAATACTGTAGTTGAGGGAGGGCCCTTCGGGGCCCCTCTGGCCCAAGGGCCCCGATGCGGTTGCTACCTCTGCACCCCCTATTGCTACGCCACTGAGTCTCACAGAGGACAAAGAAGCAGCGCATGCTCTGGCCACTCACGCTCCCTGTCACCTGTTTGTGGCTATGACTGCAGCCAGTCTCACAGAGGACAAAGAAGCAGCGCATGCTCTGGCCACTCACGCTCCCTGTCACCTGTTTGTGGCTCTGACTGCAGCCAGTCTCACAGAGGACAAAGAAGCAGTGCATGCTCTGGCCACTCACGCTCCCTGTCACCTGTTTGTGGCTATGGCCTCGATTCATAAAAGTGCCTGCGAGCGGGGAAAGTCGAGCGGGGAAACACCGCTGTCGGTATTTCCGCCTTCAGGGAGGTAATTCATAAAAATTTAGCTAGTTGTGACAGGCGTGCGGAGATACTCCGCTGTAGGCAGGCGTTAGGCTGTCCTACGCATGCGGAAACAGGAGAAGCAGGCGGAGTCCCTCCGTGCGGTGTTCTCTCTGCAGCTGCTTGGGAGGTCTGTCCCATTCACTGCAACGGATTCCGCACGCTTCTCGCCACATCAGAGGTAGCGGTAATACCCGTCCGCATACCGCTACCTCTAATCTTTATGAATTGACATTTGTTACTTTTGCTGTGATAATCACCGCGCAAGGCAGTGATTGATCACTCTGCTCGTGGATGTCGGCTTTTCATGCGGAAAAAGCCTTTATGAATACATATTTTGCTGTGTGGTCGGTAAAGCGAGCGGCTTTCTGCATTTCCTCATGCGGAAATGCTTTATGAATCGAGGCCTATGACTGCAGCCAGTCGCACAGAGGACAAAGAAGCAGCGCATGCTCTGGCCACTTGCGACTTGCGCAAGTTTTCTGCTCCTGCCCAGATGTGCACAGCAACCAACGCCAGTACAGTGTTATGCATTCTTGACAAGTATATATATCAGCGTCATTTCTCAAGTATGCATTCCCAGAACACTATTGGCTGCTGTGCACTTTCGGGCAGGAGCACAAATTGCAGGAATTATTGAGCAGACAGAGCATCCTCTGATTCTTGACTGAATGGGAGGCAGAGCAGCACAACTGAAATGAGCCCATTCAAACCAATGATCGATAGTCAGTGTTGGTCAGAATGTTTTTTGGTAGTGGTGGTGGTGGCGGGGGGGGGGGGGGGGGGGGGGGGTAGATGACAGCAGGCCTAGGGCACTGGAAAGTACAAATCCGGCCCTGCAGATATCAGGGTGAGTGGGTGGACGTCATTTTGAAATGGGCTACATCAGTTAGGTGCCAAGCTTGACCAGTTCATTTGAATGTAATATGCCCAGAATCAGACTTGCGGGCAGCTAAACGTTTCCAGGCTGATGCAGGTCTCTGGTTCAAAGTGCACTATGTAGTTATAGAGTTCTTGAAATTTACTAATATTTATTTTAGGTTTTTGCTCCTGTGCATGTATCTCTGTAAACACAGACCAAAGGGCAGTTTTTCTGTATCCAAGGTTACAAGTTTTATATGGTCACTTTAACATGTGAGCAGCACAAGCTTGTTTGTCATTGCTGTAATAAATGCCTTCTGTGAGTTTAGAAGAAGACGACGAAACTTAAAATAAACTTAAAGTAAACCTGAAGGTGGACTTTTTTTTAAAATAAAAAAAGTCACTGGATCCGGAGGGCTAGCCAGATCAGGTAGCGTCAATTATCGCCACTCCCGAAGCTCCCATATCCCGAAATCGCCGACTTTAAGGTGGAAAATAACAAACAAAGTCATGATGCAGCAGCTTTGTGTATCTCAATACAAAGAACAGATCAGGGAGGTGGAGGATGTGATAGAGGCGGGGAGAGGCAGAGCTTCCCAATCAGAGCCGAGAAAGGGGTGTTCCTAACCATAGAGTGAACATTTTGCAAGAGTGCCTCTCCAGCAAGGGACACCTTTTCCCCCTATTTGCTGCTGAGAAGCGAATTGTCGCTAGTTTTGGGTGGTGACAGCGTGGCACGTCGAGGGGGTTTGGGGGGGCAATCAGAGAGCAGTGCGCGAGGGCTACAGAGGAGATCATTTTTCATCATCTCTTTCAAGAGTAAACCATAAACTGATAAGGATGTCAACTGTGGCGCAGGCTGGTACATCTGTCTTCCTCCAGGGTGCACATCACCTTCGGACAGCCTCTCCCACATTCTGAGCTGACAGCGGGACCCTAGCGTAGGATGGAACTGCAGTGAGGGACCAGAGAGGCTTCTAGGGGTTGGAAGAAGCCCCAGGTAAGTAAAGCTTACTATGCTTTGCTCACCTTGGGATTCCTTTAGGAGCACCTTACAGCGACTGAACCTGCCACTGTGATAACAAAAACTCAACGTTCTACGTCTGCCTGAATTTATTAACTTGTCTGAGCTTTTTCCTGCCAACTCTTTAAATTATTGGCCAAAACAGTCCTATGAGCTCCCCACACAGCATGATATTAGGCTAGTTAGCACCGGAAATATTATTCTTCCTTGTGTCATGTTAACATTCATGACACTCTGTGATTTGGAATGAAAACTGCTATTATTTGATAAGCAGCCTATGCTTTCCTAGCAAACATTCAATTACGTGTGCCTGTCCAGCTAGATATAGTTGCATACTTATTACTAGCCGCATGCTGAGTTTAATTATATGTTCTCTGTTAGCAAATAAATGCTCCTTATTATTACAAATCAGACATTAGATACAATGATATGACAGAGACAGGATGCAGAGATAAATAGGGACATATTGTGCTGCGTACTCAATGTGTCAGTAACAGCAGGGGGTGAGGCCAAAGAGATGCTGCTTAAAGGGACCCTGAAGTGAAATGTAATACAAGATAGTGGATAGACATGTATGCAGCACATCTGACTACCTAATACTTTGGGCCCCTCTAGTTACCTAATACTGGGGGAAACCTCTGGCTACCTAATAGTAGGGACACCTCTATCTCGCCCGATCCAACTAGCGAATCAACTCAGACAACTGTTGGGCAGATATTGTGCAGTCACCCACATGTGTACAATGTCATTTGAACAGGGGCGGACTGACCATTCGGGCACTAAGGCTCGGACCGGGGGCCCGTGGTCGGGGGGGGGGGGGGGGCGGGGGCCCGCCAGAGCACCCTGAGCAGGAGGGGAGGAGCGCAGTGAAAGGGAGTGGTATGTACAGCGGCGGAGAATGGGGGTCGTTCCCCCCCCCTCCCTCACCTTGGGGCCCACCTTCCTGGCTCTCCCCTCCGGTAACTCGGCGGCTAACAGCGGTCAGCGGGTGGAGACTTACCGCCATTCCTGCCTCCAGCCGCAAGGGACGCTCTGCTCTGTGCGCGGCTAATCTGGTCTTCAGTAGAGCAGACTAGCCGCACTCAGAGCAGACATGAAATGTGGGCAACAGTGGTACGGGGCCCCATAATCTCCTATTGCCCGGGGGCCCCATGAGTTGTCAGTCCGCCCCTGCATTTGAATGGTGTTGGAAAGACTCGTTGTTTGTCTTTGTCGCCGATAAAGTCATTTCCACGACAATGGTTGTTTGCTTGAGGTCACTTTTGTTGTGCATGTGTATTGACCTTAATACATCTAGTGTGTGCGAGGCTTAAAGGATACTTGAGGTGACCTACAAAAGAAAAGTTTTACTCACCTGGGGCTTCTTACAGCCCCTAGAATTCTGTCAGGTCCTACACCAAAATTCCGCTCTCCTTTAAGCCACTGCTGTCCTCTCCATGAGATCGCCGCCTGCAGCCAGGTCAAGGTCTTCTGCGCGCATGGGTGGGCATGCCAAGCGCCTCTCGTGATTGCACTCCCGTCACCAGGGAACTGTGAACTGCACAAGCACAGAGTGCTTCCGGCGATAGGAGCACGATCACGAGATGCGGTGTGCATGCTCATAGGACCTCGACCCAGCTGCAGATCACGATCTCACGGAGAGGACAGGGGCAGTCTGGAACAGAGCGGAACTTCTGCGGAACAGTAGACTTCTGGGGGAAGTATCCTTTAATACTGATTAGATGTGCATGGTCAAATTATTTTACTGCTTTTATGTTTTTCTATTTGTGTATGCATCACATACTGTACTTCTGTCTCCTAGAAATCCTTTAAAACAAGATAGAAACACTCTACCACCACCAGGTGTCAGCATAGGAACACATACAAATGGACAGAAGAAAGGTTTATGTGGATCCATCGCTACATATCTACTGTACATGGTGTGAATCCTTCAGGGCTTCAGTCATCCCATACTTATAAAGCCTCATCTACATACACGGTACAATTTTCCGTCAAATCAAATATATCAGACGGATCTATTAGATATCGGATTGCGTTACATTTTGCAATAGATTTGGGGTACTTATCAATGCAAAATCTATCACAAAATTGATCTGAAACAATTTGGACGTCTACACATGATGCAATTTCTTATCAAATCACCGGTCGATCCGATGGAAAATAGTACCGTGTAGATGATGCTTTAAAGAAACCCGTAACAATTGCTGCTGCATTGAGAAAGAATACATGATGACAGGTACAGTATATAATGTTACATGCATCCACTTTATTTAATATACATTTTTCAGATCCATGATACACTTTAGTTTTCTTTTGCTGTTACCTTACCTTTCTAGCAGCTCTATGTGCTTTGCTGCCATACTGATCCACTGGGGACTTTCTGAGCTACCGTACTTGGAACTATTGAGCTCTTTGGAACTAGTATAGAGATCAGGAAAATGAAATTCAGAAATCCTGGCCTATATTCAAGTTCCAGGTGAATTTTTGAAGTTGTTCTAGCCAAAGAATTAGTATTACAGACGAGAAACCAGCATATTTTAGAAAGAGATCATAAATGGCTGCCACCACGTTAAGCTATTCTATACCCCAGAAGAGTTCCTATGATCATTGTGCTTATTACCGTACCTGCAAGTAAGGGAAATTTTAATAGGCAAAACAAAACACAAGAAACCAAGAGAAAAATAGCACTTACCCAACAAAAGTAATTTTTCCCCCAAGCTTCTCCCCTATGTCCAGAATATCAGTGCCATGGCAGAGCCGGGACAAGGTCCTCCAGCACCCAAGGCTGAGACACCAAAGTGCGCCCCTCCATCCCTCCCACCCCAGCCGTCACACACTGATTGCTATTAGACTAAGAGGCGCCCCAGGGCCCCAACACCTTAATCTCTAGTTATCTGGCTTACAGTTACTGCCATGTATCCCCTTTTCTTATTTCTCTGCTTCAAACACAATGGGGAATGATAGTTGAGTGAGCTGTGCGCCCCTCCTACACTGCGCCCTGAGGCTGGAGCCTCTCTCGCCTCTGCCTCGGACCAGTCCTGGCCATGGCTCTGCGCCAACTCACCACATTAGATCCCGCTCATCGGGGCAGTATGTGTGTGTGAGGGGAGGCGGGGCACGGGAGGCATTTCTCCCCTGAGCCACTCTTTTTCCTTTATAAGGGGCTATTTGGTGGCCATCTACATGTTACTAATCCGGCACTCACTCCCATGTGGCTTCCTCTTAGGCCTCTTTTCCATGAATGCCTGGATCACTCATTTGTGGAGCAGTTAGCCAAGCAGCTGCTTGACGCAAGTGCCATTTGGCTGCATTCTGCTGCAGTTACATGCAGCCATATGGCAGCATTCATTATAGCGCGTTCAACACGCAGAAACATTACCTCTTGTCAAACACTTTCTTATGTCGCATCTGAGCACGGCAATCACCATGCAATCACCATGCTCAGATGCAACTACATGGGGGGCTGCTTGTCCACCACCTGTGCCGAGCGCCCGGGCGATGGACGGGAGCAACTGACAGATGGTGACTTCACCACCTTCAGCTGCTTGTGGAAAAGAAGCCTTACTTAGTGTAACGATCGGTGTAACACAGAGAGGATCTGATTACCGGTGATCTGCAGTATCTCTGGGAATACAGATATATACCAGATTATAGATGATCTGCAGTATCACCGATAATCCGATACACCAGCTAACCTCTGGACACCTGAGTAGAGTGAGGGTGTTTGCTGCAAACAGTAATACAGGATCTTCTCAAAAAATTAGCATATTGTGATAAAGTTCATTATTTTCTGAAATGTACTGATAAACATTAGACTTTCATATATTTTAGATTCAAATACACACAACTGAAGTAGTTCAAGCCTTTTATTGTTTTAACCTGCTGGGCGGTCTGGACGAGCTCAGCTCGTCCAGTACCGCCGGAGGCTGCCGCTCAGGCCCTGCTGGGCCGATTTGGCTGAAATAAAAAGCAGCACACGCAGCCGGCACTTTGCCAGCCGCGTGTGCTGCCTGATCGCCGCCGCTCTGCGGCGATTCGCCGCGAGCAGCGGCGAAAGAGGGCCCCCCTAGCCGCCTGAGCCCTGCGCAGCCGGAACAAAAAGTTCCGGCCAGCGCTAAGGGCTGGATCGGAGGCGGCTGACGTCACGACGTCGGCTGACGTCGATGACGTCACTCCGCTCGTCGCTATGGCGACGATATAAGCAAAACAAGGAAGGCCGCTCATTGCGGCCTTCCTTGTTTATTCTGGGCGCCGGAGGCGATCGGAAGATCGCCTCCGGAGCGCCCTCTAGTGGGCTTTCATGCAGCCAACTTTCAGCTGGCTGCATGAAATAGTTTTTTTTTTATTAAAAAAAAACCCTCCCGCAGCCTGCCTGGCGATCTTAATAGAACGCCAGGCAGGTTAATATTGATGATTTTGGCATACAGCTCATGAAAACCCCAAATTCCTATCTCAAAAAATTAGCATATTTCATCCGACCATATAAAAAAAAGTGTTTTAAAAACAAAAAAAGGTCAACTTTCAAATAATTATGCTCAGTTATGCACTTAATACTTGGTTGGGAATCCTTTTGCAGAAATGACTGCTTCAATGCGGCGTGGCAGCCTGTGGCACTGCTCAGGTGTTATGGAGGCCCAGGATGCTTCGATAGCAGCCTTAAGCTCATCCAGAGTGTTGGGTCTTGCGTCTCTCAACTTTCTCTTGACAATATCCCACAGATTCTCTATGGGGTTCAGGTCAGGAAAGTTGGCAGGCCAATTGAGCACAGTAATACCATGGTCAGTAAACCATTTACCAGTGGTTTTGGCACTGTGAGCAGGTGCCAGGTCGTGCTGAAAAATTAAATCTTTATCTCCATAAAGCTTTTCAGCAGATGGAAGCATGAACCCACTTTTGAACCAGAAACAGCGGCAGAAGCGCCTGGGCTACAGAGAAGCAGCACTAGACCGTTGCTCAGTGGTCCAAAGTACTTTTTTCGGATGAAAGCAACTTTTACATGTCATTCGGAAATCAAGGTGCCAGAGTCTGGAAGAAGACTCGGGAGAGGGAAATGCCAAAATGCCTGAAGTCCAGTGTCAAGTACCCACAGTCAGTGATGGTCTGGGGTGCCATGTCAGCTGCTGGTGTTGGTCCACTGTGTTTTATCAAGGGCAGGGTCAATGCAGCTAGCTATCAGGAGATTTTGGAGCACTTCATGCTTCCATCTGTTGAAAAGCTTTATGGAGATGAAGATTTCGTTTTTCAGCACAACCTGGCACCTGCTCACAGTGCCAAAACCACTGGTAAATGGTTTACTGACCATGGTATTACTGTGCTCAATTGGCCTGCCAACTCTCCTGACCTGAACCCCATAGAGAATCTGTGGGATATTGTCAAGAGAAAGTTGAGAGACGCAAGACCCAACACTCTGGATGAGCTTAAGGCCACTATTGAAGCATCCTGGGCCTCCATAACACCTGAGCAGTGCCACAGCCTGATTGCCTCCATGCCACGCCGCATTGAAGCAGTCATTTCTGCAAAAGGATTCCCGACAAAGTATTGAGTGCTGAACATAATTATTTGAAAGTTTACTTTTTTTTGTTTTAAAAACACTTTCTTTTATTGGTCGGATGAAATATGCTAATTTTTTGAGATAGGCATTTTGGGTTTTCATGAGCTGTATGCCAAAATCATCAATATTAAAACAATAAAAGGCTTGAACTACTTCAGTTGTGTGTATTTGAATCTAAAATATATGAAAGTCTAATGTTTATCAGTACATTACAGAAAATAATGAACTTTATCATAATATGCTAATTTTTTGAGAAGATCCTGTATTTAGAGGACTAGGCCTCAGAGCAGTAAGGAGTACTGCCCAATTCCTTCTGGACTCTCCCGGAGGGAGGAGTCAGGCTGAGAGAAGGAATGACAGAACGAGAGTGACACTCAAGAGGGAGTGTCACTATCAGGACTGGGAACTCTAACAGTAAGGTCGGTTCTCGAGGAACCCCGGCTCGTCCTTAGACTCTGCTTCTGCCTCCTGATCTTGTACCTCGATATTTCTGATACCCGGTTGCCGAACTCTGCCTGTACCTAGATTCCGCCTCTGCCTTATGATCTTGTACTTTGTCTGTCCGTGTGTGTACGACCTGACTTGTCCGACCTCGAGAACCGACCTTACGCTTGGAGGCGGTTCCTCGTCCTGTCAGTGACATCTCCTCCTGAGTGTCACTCTCAGACTATCCTTCCTACTGTCAGTCTGACTCCTCCCGTCTTGGAGAGCTCAGGTCTGCGGAAGGAATCTGTGCAGTACTCCTTGCTGCACCGAGGCCTAGTCCTCTAAGTGTTACTGTTACACCAAACACCACACTCTACTCAGGTGAACCGAGGTTAGCTAGTATATCGGTTTATCGATGATACTGCAGATCACTTATAACCTGGTATACATCTGTATTCCCAGTGATACTGCAGATCATCGGTAATCAGATCCTCTCTGTGCTTCACCGATCGTTACATACTTTAAACTATCAACAAATCTAGCTAAGTGTAGGATTACAGCTCCAGCTGGTCCCGGCACACTTTCGGATCTGACTCAGGTCTGCGTGCTACCACGTAGTGATCACAACGCCAGACAACCAACAACTGAACAGCCAGCAGTATATATACCAGAACACTCTCCAGGCCCCTCTCTAATTGCTGGACCAATGAGAGGTGTAACAACTGTCAGCTGACCGGCCTGGTCAGCTGACTCACGTCTGGCTGTTATATAAGCTCTGCCTCTGTGCGCGCGCGCGTGTCACTCTGAATCTTTGTGGACTATCAGTCCCAGCCACACCAGTACTGTCTTGCAATGTATCCATTGGACCGGGCGTGGGAGCCGCCACACCGCTCACTACACCAGCGGCAGCTTCCCCACGCTCAGCCCCCTTGTCAGGGACACTGCCATGCGGCAAGTCCGCCGCCTCCAATGCGGATTCCGCCGCTGCCAATGCGGATTCTGCCGCTCCCAATGCGGATTCCGCCGCTCTGCCTATGCGGCATGCGGCAGTTTTTCCGCGTTGTGAAGCCATGCTGGACGCGGAAACAGCTGCCTCACCCTGAGAAGCGGCGGCTTTTCCGCGTTTCCTCACAGTACCCCCCCCCCTGAGGAGTGGACTCCGGACAACTCCTCCCAGGCTTCTCGGGATGCAAGGCATGAAGCTCCTTCCTTAACTCATCCGCATGCATGCGAGTCCCCGGTACCCATTGTCTCTCCTCAATGCCATACCCTCTCCAATGCACCAGATATTGCACCGAATTCTGGACCATGCGTGAGTCTAATATTTTCTCTACCTCATACTCAGGTCTCTCATCCACCCAGTGGCGGACACAGGCAGCAGTGGGCCCCTGTGCAAAATATCAACTGTGGGCCCCACTGACCTGCGGCGCGCGGCAAAAAATGGGTGCGGCTATAACCTGCGGCGCTTCGCGCGCCGTGGCAAAAAATGGGAGTGGATAGAACCTGGGCGTGGCAATGACTGGATAAGGGCGGAGCTAACTGTAATTTAAAGTGATCCCGGGGTGAGAGTGATATGGAGGCTGCCATATTTATTTCCTTTTAAACAATACTAGTTGCCTGGCGGCCCTGCTGATCTATTTGGCTGCAGTAATAAACTGAATTACACCAGCAACAAGCAGACCTGCTGCATGCTTGTTCAGGGTCTATGGCTGAAAGAATAAGAGGCAGAGGACCAGAACGGCAACCAGGCAACTGGTATTGCTTAAAAGGAGAGAAATATGGCAGCCTCAATATTATTCTCACCTCAGGTTCCCTTGAAAAGTGCAACGCAAAGACAGTGGGCCCAAGTTTTGGTGACCCTTTCCCCAGAAAATTCACATAATTGTGCAGGTTTTCTCAAGAAAATACACATAATGTGAGCAGATTTGCCCAGAAAATACATTCAATCATGTCGGCAGATTTGCCCAGAAAATACGTGCAATCATGTCGGCAGATATGCCCAGAAAATACGTGCAATGATGTCGGCAGATATGCCCAGAAAATACGTGCAATGATGTCGGCAGATATGCCCAGAAAATACGTGCAATGATGTCGGCAGATATGCCCAGAAAATACGTGCAATGATGTCGGCAGATATGCCCAGAAAATACGTGCAATGATGTCGGCAGATATGCCCAGAAAATACGTGCAATGATGTCGGCAGATATGCCCAGAAAATACGTGCAATGGTGTCGGCAGATATGCCCAGAAAATACGTGCAATGATGTCGGCAGATGTGCCCAGAAAATACGTGCAATGATGTCGGCAGATATGCCTAGAAAATACGTGCAATGATGTCGGCAGATATGCCCAGAAAATACGTGCAATGATGTCGGCAGATATGCCCAGAAAATACCTGCAATGATGTCGGCAGATATGCCCAGAAAATACCTGCAATCATGTCGGCAGATATGCCCAGAAAATACACGCAATCATGTGGCAGACCTGCCCAGAACATACACCTGCTAAAATAAATAATAAAAAAAAACATTTACTCACCTGCAGCAGCAGACCTCCTGTCCCAGCCTCCATCCGGCGCGCAGCTCCCATGGGTGGTTGGGTGGATAGGTAGCCTGGTGGGTAGGTAGGTAGGCAGCTGGGTGGGTAGGTAGGTAGCCCTTAGCCAGGTGGGTAAGTAGCCTGGTGGGTGGCTGGGTAGCCGGGTGGGTAGCCTGGTGGGTGGCTGGGTAGGCGGGTGGGTAGGTAGCCTGGTGGGTGGGTAGGTGGGTGGTTAGGTAGCTGGGTGGGTAGGTAGCCTGGTGGGTCTTTAGGTAGGTAGCCTGGTGGGTTGGTAGGTAGCCGGGTGAGTAGGTAGGTAGCCGGCAGGGTGGTTAGGTAGCCGGGTGGGTAGCTAGGTAGCCAGGTGGGTAGGTAGCCGGGTGGGTGGGTAGGTAGCCGGGTAGGTAGCCGGCAGGGTGGTTAGGTAGCCGGGTGGGTAGCTAGATAGCCGGGTGGGTAGGTAGCCGGGTGGGTGGGTAAGTAGCCGGCAGGGTGGTTAGGTAGCCGGGTGGGTGGTTAGGTAGTGGGGTAGGTAGCCGGGTGGGTGGTTAGGTAGCCGGGTGGGTAGCTAGGTAGCCGGGTGGGTAGGTAGCCGGGTGGGTGGGTAGGTAGCCGGGTAGGTAGCCGGCAGGGTGGTTAGGTAGCCGGGTGGGTGGGTAGGTAGCCGGCAGGGTGGTTAGGTAGCCGGGTAGGTAGCCGGGTGGGTGGTTAGGTAGCGGGGTAGGTAGCCGGGTGGGTAGCTATCCGGGTGGGGGGCCCGACTCCTATCCTCACTCACTCACCTCGGGGCCCCCCTCCCGGTATGCGCGGCGGCCGGCGGGAGAGCAGAAAATACAGGAAGTCTCCGGCCAGGGCTGCAGCAGACGCTAGAGGCAGCTGCTGCTTAGTTTCCGATATGTCTCCAAGTTGGAGACCAAGCGGCAGCTGCCGCCCTCTAGCGTCTGCTGCAGCCCCGGCCGGAGACTTCCTGTATTTTCCGCTCTCCCGCCGCATGAGGGGGGGGGCGAGGTGAGGGGGGATGGGGGGCCCGAGGTGAGGGGGGAGGACAGGAGTCGGGGCCCCCCAGGTTAAAAAAATAAAATTAAATTAAAAAAAAAAAAAAAAACCTGCAATACTTAATGGGCCCCTGAAGCAGCGGAACTTCAGGGGCCCTCGTGCGGCGGCACGGCCTGCATGGCCGTATGTCCGCCACTGCATCCACCATCACAGGAGGAGGAGGAGCGGGGCCCACATGGACTGCAGGTTTCAGCAGGGACACATGAAAAGATCTTACGCCCCGCATGCTGGCCGGAAGATCTATGGCATAAGTGACGTCGTTGATTTTCTTGGTCACTGAAAATGGACCCACAAACCTGGGACCTAATTTGGCTGAGGGCTGTTTCAGGGTCAAATGACGTGTGGAAACCCAGACTAAGTCCCCTGGTTGAAACTTCCATTCCAGAGAACGTTTCCTGTCAGCTTGACCCTTTTGACTTAAAAACGCCTTCTCCAAATTACTCTTAACAATTCCCCAATTGTCTCTGAGTGACTTCTGCCAAGCCTCCAGTGCTGGAAACGGAGTGGAGGCCACTGGCAATGGGGAAAACTTAGGCAACCTCCCGGTCACTACCTGGAACGGAGAGAATCCCGAGGAGGAACTTCTCAAATTGTTGTGCGCAAATTCCGCAAACGGTAAAAACCTAACCCAATCGTTCTGCGCCTCAGCAACATAGCATCTCAAAAACTGATCCAGTGATTGATTGACCCTCTCCGTCTGCCCATTGGTCTGTGGGTGGTAGCCCGACGAGAATGACAGCTCCATGCCCATTTGATTACAAAATGCCCTCCAAAATCCTGACACAAATTGGACTCCCCTATCTGACACAATGTTCTCCGGGATGCCGTGCAGCCGGAAAACGTGAATGATGAACAATTCGGCCAGTTCCTGAGCTGAGGGGAGTCCTTTCAGGGGCACAAAATGGGCCATTTTGCTAAAACGGTCAACTACCACCCAAATGACCGACATGCCTTCAGACCTGGGCAGTTCCCCTACAAAATCCATGGACAGGTGGGTCCATGGCTCACTCGGGGTGGGCAAAGGCTGCAACCTTCCCACAGGTGCCAGCCGGGAGGGTTTACTTTTAGCACATACCGCACATTCTCTGACATATTCTTTGCAGTCTGTTGCCATAGAAGGCCACCAAGCACACCTGGCAACCAGATCCTGCGTTCTGGCAGCTCCAGGGTGACCAGCATTCTTATGGGCGTGAAACATCTGTAGAACCTGCAGACGAAATGGCAATGGGATAAACATAACCCCCTCAGGTTTTCCCTCAGGGACATCCAGCTGAAAGGGACCCAAAACCTCTGTCCAATCCTCCCAGGTCTCTGTGGCTGCTAACACTAACCTCTGCGGGATGATGGACTCAGGAGCGGGGGGCTGTGCTGTCTCTGGTTCGAAACATCTGGACAGGGCATGTGCCTTGATGTTTTTGCTGCCTGGAGTGTACGTGATTATAAATCTGAACCTAGTAAAAAATAAAGAGCAACGGGCCTGATGGGGACTCAGTCTCTTTGCCCCCTCGATGTATTCTAAGTTCTTGTGGTCAGTGTAAACCGTGATAGTATGTTCCGCCCCTTCTAACCAATGGCGCCATTCTTCAAATGCCAATTTAATGGCCAGCAGTTCCCGATTGCCTATATCGTAGTTTTTCTCTGCCGGTGAAAACCTACGGGAGAAATAAGCGCATGGGTGTAATCTGCCCTGCAATCCTGACCGTTGAGACAGCACCGCCCCCACCCCAACCTCCGAGGCATCAACCTCCACAATAAAGGGGTAAGACGTGTCCACGTGTCTCAAAATGGGCGCTGAGCAAAATCATTTTTTCTGATGGGAAAAGGCTGCAACAGTCTCAGAGGACCAGTGGCTGGTATCTGCCCCCTTTTTTGTGAGACTGGTAAGGGGGGCAATTATTGTGGAATACCCCTTTATGAACCTTCTATAATAGTTCGCAAAACCCAAAAATCTCTGCAAAGCCTTCAACCCCACTGGCTGTGGCCATTCCAAAACAGCTGTGACTTTGGCAGGATCCATCGACAGGCCTGAGGTGGAAATCACATACCCTAAAAACGTGACGGTGGTTACCTCAAAAATACACTTCTCCACTTTGGCATAAAGCATATTTTGTCTCAATTTGTTCAACACAAATTTAACGTGGATCCTGTGCTCAGAGAGGTTGTTGGAATAGATCAGTATATCGTCGAGGTATACTAGTACAAATCTACCCAGCACCTCCCTGAAAACCTCATTGATTAATTCTTGGAAGACGGCTGGCGCATTGCACAACCCGAAGGGCATCACTAAGTACTCGTAATGCCAGTCGGGTGTGTTGAAGGCCGTCTTCCATTCATCTCCCTTTCTAATGCGGATCAGGTTGTATGCACCCCTCAGATCTAATTTAGAGAAGATCTTGGCGTCTGTGACCTGCGTGAACAAATCGTCTATCAATGGTAACGGATAACGATTCTTTACCGTAATTTTATTCAGGCCACGGTAATCGATGCAAGGTCGGAGACCCCCGTCTTTTTTCTTAACAAAAAAGAAACCGGCCCCAGCAGGCGACCGGGAGGGGCGGATGAACCCTTTAGCTAGATTGTTGCGGATGTACTCCTGCATAGCTACTTTCTCTGGTCCAGACAAGTTATACAGGTGACCCCGGGGGGGCATACAACCGGCACGGAGATCGATGGGGCAATCGAAAGGGCGATGAGGAGGTAACTTATCTGCCGCCTTGGGACAGAATACGTCTGAAAATTCTGAATATTGCTCGGGAACCCCCTCCACATGAATTTTAGTCTGCCCTAGTGTCACTTTCCCTAAACACTGCTGGGAACAGAAATCGGACCAACTGGTTAATTGTCCTGCAGCCCAACTGATCTGTGGCGAATGGAGCTGCAGCCAGGACATACCTAACACAATCGTGGAGGTAGTCATGTGTAATACAAAAAAACTTAAACTTTCCTTATGCAGGACCCCAATAGTGACTTCCACCTCTGGTGTCTGAGACAGCGGACGGTCCCTTTGTAACGGGGAGTCGTCCACGGCAGTAACCTGAATAGGTGGTTTTACTGGGGTGAGTGGAACGCCCAACTTCCCTGCAAACTCGGAACTCATAAAATTAGCCGCTGAGCCTGAATCAATAAAGGCCTCTGTGGCTTCAGATTTGTCCCCCCATGTAATCGTACATGGAAGGAGCAAACGTTTTTCTTTTAAGGGTATGAGTCAGGCGCCTAGGGTGTTACCCCCTACAACTCCTAGGCGGTAGCGTTTCCCGGCTTATTAGGGCAGATCACAGAGCAGGGTGTAAACAGGCCCAGATTTACCTCACAACACCCTATAAACACAGATGTCCTGGCACCTTAGACTTCACCCTCCATGAACCTAGAAACCCAGCCGAACCGCACCGCAAGTGTTCTGGCTGGCCCAGCTGTCACTTCTCTCTCTTTTTCTTCTTCATATACCAGCTATCACTTCTCTCTTAGTTCCCTTGCCCATCATGGGTAGCTACGGTGGCCTTTAGTATTAGGTAGCCAGCACTATTCTCGGTATTAAGTAGCTGGAGGTGCAGCCAAGTATTAGGTAGCTAGAAGTGCTCCTGACTGAAGGGGGACTCTGCATAGGGAAGGAGGGAGGCATTCGGGAAGTGGAATGAGCCGCCTTTCCATCATCAGGCACGTATGGTAAATCTGGCCCTGGGTGTTACAGTAGTCAAGAGGGGATATGATTAGAGCATGTGCAAGCATTTTGGTTGCCTCCTATGAAAGGAAGGGAGGAATACTGGAAATGTTTTTGAGATGGAAGTAACAGGAGGTAGTTAATGTGTTAATATGTGGTCTAAATCAGAGCTCAGATTTAATTACCCCCGGGCAGCGAGCTTTAGGAGTTGAGGTTATTGGGGTGTTTTTTATATTATTGGTAAATATGGGAGGTGGAACAGAGAGAGAAGGTGTAAACATCACAATCTCCATTTTGTTCATGTTAAGTTGTTTATGTTAAGTCACAAGTTGCTTCTCAGTCTCTGTTAGCAGTCATAGGTTACCCCCAATATCAGCCAGCAGTCTTAAGGTGCCCATACATCACTCGACATGGCAGCTGATCAACCATTAGATTCAATAATTATTATCGAGTCAGATGAAAAACGCTGTCGCGCACAGCTTGCGCAATCGATGATGCAACCAAATGTAGGCCAAAATTGGTTGCATGTATCAATTGGACATGCTGGTAAATCTCGAGCTGACCTGCTTCATTGGGTGGGCAGCAGTAACAGTGTGCGATATCGGGACTAACGACGATCTTGAAGGAACCACTGATGTTGTCCCCCATAGTGTAAATGTGGCCCCCGTGCATGCATTTATACTTTACCTGTCTGGTGTCGCCTGCCGCGGTGCCCTTCCGTCTTCCGCTTCCTCCATTTGTGCTCACATGCTGCCGGTGTGTAACACGGGGCCTGTGTGTGATGTTTTTGAAGTAACTCTTTTTCGTACAGGACTAGCTAGAGTTAGAATTACGCCTCTGCATGCTAAAGTGAAGTGGTTACAGCTTACCTGGCCTCTAAATGAGATCATAGATTGTATAAATTGTGCATACAATCAAAATTGTATTGTGTGTGGACTAACCAACCAATACAAAAGGTTACTTTATCTATAGTTCAGGATGCCTTCAGAATTCCCTCAGTTTCCGAAGACTGTGATCTGTGGCAATGGGACCAGGAATTGAAGGGTGATGTCACACGCCCCCAAGCCAAATGGTCCTTGTCCCTCCTTGGCATTCATCCTGACCCTTTTCTCACATCCTTGACTCAATGCCACTCTAATGATTGGTGTCAAAGCTGTTGGCGGAAGTGCCCACAGGCAGCATATTGAGTGTAATGACGTTATTGTGCTCAAACATTTGTAGAGGAGGGAGCTGTGGATGTCGCACTGTGAGTTTGAGAGGAGCACTGGTAACAATGTATCTGCTCAGATTTACCCAGAGGGTATTGGTACTTCTTAAAGAGAAATCGTAACCAAGGATTGAACTTCATCCCAATCAGTAGCTGATACCCCCTTTCCCATGAGAAATGTTTACCTTTTCTAAAATGGATCATCAGGGGGCTCTGTATGGCTGATATTGTGGTGAATACCCTACCACAGTGTGATGTCAGGACCATGGTGCTGGCATCACACTGTGGGAGCCTTGTTGCATTGTGGGAAATAACAGCTGTTTCCAACTGCCAAAAAATGCAAGCAGCATCTCCTTCCAGTGACATCACCTCCCAGCAGTAAAAATGCCACCTTGTGATAGTTGTCTGAATGTAAATCAGGTAAAGGAAACATTTTACAATGGGTAAACACTGACTAAATCATCTGTACATAATTATTGTAAAAATTAAGCACTTTTGTTCATTACGTTATTTTCACCGGAGTTCCTCTTTAACATATGTCTGTAATAGAATGCAGATACAGTAATTAAAGGGATATGTGCAAAGCAACAGAAGATGCTATTCACAAAATAATAACTTACAGTACATCGCTACCAAAATTGTGTATTTCTGTCTTTTCTGAATGCAGCAGAATAGAATATTGTACATATGGCAAACCCCAATTCAAGGCCAGGTCAACCATGGCGAAATCATCTACACGGACCCTAAGGCCTCTTTTACACTTAATCAGTTGGTACACATTTTTTCTTCTTCTCCATAGCAGTGCATTGTGAAAAATCTTTCAGTTAAAATGTGTTAAGTGTGAACTGTGCCATAGGAAAACATGGGACTTATAGTGTGAGCTGAGCCATTGGAAAACATGGCCATTACTTTGAAAATCAGTTTTCCTTTTAATTATAACTGATGGTGATGACTCAGTGCCATTCTTATAGATGGAGGGCTTAGGGGCGCTGACTTTCTGTGCTCTGTCCTGTGTACAGGCCTACCAAAGGTGAACCATTCAAGGCTTCGTCCATTTTTCATTCAAGCCATCACACACAGTTAAGCAAAAGCATGAATCATGCACATTTCAGTGATCACACACTTCTCATTCCCACCTGCTAGGATGTCTCCAGGCTGGAGTCAGGTTGCAGGCTTATGTTAAACAGAAGGTCAGATAGAGCCTCATGTCAGCGGAAAGCTGATGTGGGGCAGGTGGCAGGTGGCTCTACATCTGGGAATGCTTTTCCCATATTCCCTGTGTCCGTATCATGTATAGCATCTCCTCTGTCACTGAACAGGCAGGTATTCCTACATGCAGGTGCTGCTTAGTAACATCACTAGGAGAGGCACAGACTACAGCCTGGTGAATCCCAGCTGAATGCAAATCCATCAACTGAGCAACTTGCCTGTAAAATGTGATCTAATATGGACCCATATATTCTACTATGCCATTTATGCGACGTGGAAAAGGCAAACACATACATACAGAATCTCACAAAAATGAGTATACACCTCTTACATTTTAGTGAATAGTTTATTATATATTTTCATGGAACAACAATATGACACTTTGATACAATGTAAAGTAGTCAGTGTAAAGCTTGTATAACAGAGTAAAGTTACTGCTCCCCTTCATCCATCTTATTAGTTTTTCATTGGTGCTCTGCTGATAATGAAAGCCTCTATATGTACACTGTATAGTCGTAATCCTTAAAGAGACACTGAAGTGAAAAAAAAAATTATGATATAATGAATTGGTTGTGTAGTACGGATAATTACTAGAAAATTAGTAGCAAAACAATTATTCTCATATTTTTATTTTCAGTTATATAGTGTTTTTTATAACATTGCATCATTCTCTAATATTTGCAGTTTACATACTACTCAGCAGCATTCTAAATGATTTTAAAGAGCAGGCTAATGACCTTTTGAACTGTCCTCTGGATAGAAAAAGAAAATACTTTGACAGACAGTTGTGATAACAAGCTTCAGAAGACAGAGCTCTCTGCGACTTTAAAAGTCGTGGAGCTCAATGGCTCTTTTGCATAGATAACAACTGGAGTTTCTTAACTCTTTCTGTACTGGAAACAATATTAGACTTATCTTTCTGCTCCTAATGTTTAATTTCTTAGCTGTACTACACATACAAATCATTATATCATAATTTTTTTTTCGCTTCAGTGTCTCTTTAACAAACGATTTTCTTACTCTGATTACACCTCTCTGACATTGAAACTGTCCTTGGTAGATTTTGGGGCTCCATATCAAAAGAGTTATTGGGGTCCCATGTAAAACCTCGCAGTGGGGCCTCTAGCTTCTTAGTTGGCAGTCTTCTAATAGCCTAGGTCATCTTTAAGTAGGTGAATGGCTGGAAACATGGGGGTTAGGCAGGATAACACACACTTCTCTCACGCAGCTGGTGTGCTCTGGTCCTATGACAGCAGCAATCTGGAAGTCAAAAAAGAAGGAAGGATTGGCATTGCTCCCTTCTTTTTTGACTTCCATTAAGTAATGCAACAATTATTTTTTTTTTTTTAAGATCCTCAGGGAGTTTTCTTCAGTTATTTTCAATTCAAGAATTATAATTACTTTTTCTGATTGATTGTAACATTTACAAAATCTGACCAATGTGCCACACACATGTGCTAATTGTTTCCCCAATTATGAACAAAAAAGCCATTGAAAACTGTAAAAAAAAATTGTTTGGGTCTATAAATCAAGAAGGACCACTATCATGAAAAAAATGTAAAATGTCAAATACATGAAAACACATACAAATAAGAAGTAAATTTCTGTGCTGTAAATTACCTTTTTCCTATGTTAGAGAATGTTCCTAAAATTCTGACAGAACTGTAAGGTTTTGGACTAGCCCATCTCCTCATGTTTTTTCAATTTTTAAAAGCACTTAGTGAACGTCAGTTGCTTACTCCAACAGCCAGAATATTGTGCAAATAGCTCTGTCAGATTTCTACTACTTACTGTAAGTGACAGCAACATAGGAGAAAAGTAATTTATGGCTCATTTTATTCTGGAAGAAATGTACTACTTATTTGTATTAGAGATGGCCCGAACGATTCGCCGTTGAACGGTTCCCGGCGAACTTTGCTGGTTCGCGAGCGAACACGAACTTTTCCGGAGGTTCGATTTGCCCCCATAGTGCATCATTAGGGTCAACTTTGACCCTCTACATCACAGTCAGCAGGCACATTGTAGCCAATCAGGCTACACTCCCTCCTGGAGGCCCCCCCCCCTTATAAAAGGCAGGCAGCGTCAGGCTGTTCACTCACTCGTGTGCCTGCAGTAATTAGAGAAGGGAGAGCTGCTGTACAGAGACCTATAGGGAAAGCTTAGTTAGGCTCTTGTAGGCTCTTTAGCTTGCTCCTTGCTGATTCTTATTGCTAAAAAAGCACCCCTCAACAGCTCTTTTGAGAGCTAATCTTGTTCTTGTGATCTTTGTGTGTGTGTGTGTGTGTGTGTGTGTGTGTGTGTGTGTGTGTGTGTGTGTCCCACAGACACTTGTGTTGCATAGACAGCCTTGGTAATTCCTACTGTGTGTGCCACTGCCTGGCCCTGCACATTCAGACGCAGATTTGTAAAACCCATCATTGCATATACCTACCTGTTGTTCACAGTGCACCCACCTACCTACGTGAGCGCACGCAGTGTCACTGTGCCTGTCTGGTACCTGTCTGTGTGTGACAGGTGCACATTATAATACCCATCACTGCATGTACCTACCTGTTGTTCACAGTGCACCCACCTACCTACGTGAGCACACGTAGTGTCACTATGCCTGTCCGGTACCTGTCTGTGTGTGACAGGTGCACATTGTAATACCCATCACTGCATATACCTACCTGTTGTTCACAGCGCACCCACCTACCTACGTGCGCGCGCACGCAGTGTCACTGTGCCTGTCTGGTACCTGTCTGTGTGTGACAGGTGCACATTATAATACCCATCACTGCATATACCTACCTGTTGTTCACAGTGCACCCACCTACCTACGTGAGCACACGCAGTGTCACTGTGCCTGTCCGGTACCTCTCTGTGTGTGACAGGTGCACATTGTAATACCCATCACTGCATATACCTACCTGTTGTTCACAGCTCACCCACCTACCTACGTGAGTGCACGCAGTGTCACTGTGCCTGTCCGGTACCTGTCTGTGTGTGACAGGTGCACATTATAATACCCATCACTGCACATGCCTACCTGTTGTTCACAGTGCACCCAATTACCTACATGAGCGCACGCAGTGTGATATTTAATACCACCAGTCACTGTACCTGTTCACGGTATGTGTGTGTGACAGGTGCACATTTGTAATACCCATCACTGCATATACCTACCTGTTGTGTTCAGTGCACCCACCTACCTACGTGAGTGCACGCAGTGTGATATACCACTCCGTGCATACCTGTTAACTGCACCTGTGTGACTGCACATTGTATTAGTCAAGTCAGTGCATACCTTTCACTTCATCCCCCCCGATATGGACAAAACAGACAAAACAGGTAGAGGCAGAGGTAGAGGCAGGCCCAGAGGAAGGCCACCTGGCAGGTCTGTGCGAGGTCGTGCTGATGTGATTTCGTGCGGCCAAAGTACAGTGCTCAGAAGAAGGCACGTCCCATCAACTCAAAACCATAAATAAACTTTGCCTATCTCAACAGCCACCTTAAATTATAATACCCACACCTCAATGCGAGGGATCAGCCCCACCAAAATATGATGTATAGTATTATAAGCATTAAAAATGGGAGAGATCATAGGTATATGCAAAAATAGAAAATTAGCTTTATTATGACACCAAATCCAATCATGTGTAGCCAAATTAAAATCAATTAAAAGTAGCCTGTATTGAGCACACCACCATCCGCACCTTCATCACGCACCACACACTCAACCACCCCTATCGGTACCGGTACCAGTTTAGCCGTATCTTCAGAGAGAGGGAGAGAGTTGTATGTGCTTAATAATGAAGGGCAATCGGAATCCTCTTCAGCTTGCAAGCTAGTTATAACAGAGTCCAGATAGTCTCACCATAAGTAGTTCAGTCGTTCAGTTACCGTCACTGCGATGTCATTTGAACAATTCACCACCAAGGTACGGATCATCGGCCAGCGTAGGCTCTCAGGCATCTGCTCCACCCGCTCTGCTGTGTTTCCGTATGGCGGGGAACGCGCACTGATGCCGTGTCCTGCTATCGTGATGTTGCAGCCGTGAGGAGCGCTCCAGGTCACCTTGTTGGGCCGGTCTGAATCAAGTGACCTGGAGCGCTCCTCATGGCTGCAACATCACGATAGCAGGACATGGCATCAGTGCGCGTTCCCCGCCATACGGAAACACAGCAGAGCGGGTGGAGCAGATGCCTGAGAGCCTACGCTGTCCGATGATCCGTACCTTGGTGGTGAATTGTTCAAATGACATAGCAGTGACGGTAACTGAACGACTGAACTACTTATGGTGAGACTATCTGGACTCTGTTATAACTAGCTTGCAAGCTGAAGAGGATTCCGATTGCCCTTCATTATTAAGCACATACAACTCTCTCCCCCTCTCTGAAGATACGGCTAAACTGGTACCGGTACCGATAGGGGTGGTTGAGTGTGTGGTGCGTGATGAAGGTGCGGATGGTGGTAAGCTCAATACAGGCTACTTTTAATTGATTTTAATTTGGCTACACATGATTGGATTTGGTGTCACAATAAAACTACTTTTCTATTTTTGCATTTACCTATGATCTCTCCCATTTTTATTGCTTATATTACGTCCCATCAACTCCCAAGATTGTCAGGAGGTGGTTGACTATTTAAAACAGAACACCTCATCTTCCGCAGCCACCAGCGCTACTACAAGCACCACATCTGCTGCATTTGACACTTCGCAGGAGTTATTTGGTGGGGAAATCACTGATGCACAGCCATTATTGTTACAACCAGATGAAGACTCTAAGCAAGTTACACCACCTCATATGTCTGAGTTAGGCGACACTATGGACGTAACGTGTGAGGAGGAGGATGATGAAATACCTGCTGTTGCTGCCGTTTTGGAGGTGTCTGAGGCAAGCAAAGCTGGGCAGGTGGATTATGATGATGAAGATGATACGGATGCCACGTGGGATCCTAAGAGACGAGATGACCAAGGGGACAGTTCAGAGGGGGGAGTCAGAGAGGAGTAGGAGGAGACAAGTTCCTGAAAGAAGCAGGGGGAGCTCGTGGTCAGAAACAGCTGGTGGCAGTGTCCGGCGCCATGTATCGCCACCTATGGACAGCCAGCCAACATGCCCTTCAACGTCTGCTGCTGATGCCACCATAGTGCCATCACCCCAGGGGGGCTCAGCGGTTTGGAAATTTTTTAATGTGTCTGCCTCAGATCAGAGCAATGCCATCTGTTCTCTCTGCCTCCAAAAATTGAGCCATGGAAAGGCCAACACCCACGTAGGGCCAACTGCCTACCAAAAAAAAAAAGAAAAGCCACCCTCCTTCTCCTCTTCCTCCTTCAGGTACAACATCTTCAGCCGCTTTCTCCCTTGCACCTTCACAGCCACCCTCCTCCACTCACGCGTCTCACCTTGAGTGGTTCCTGCTCCTCTGCCCACAGCAGCAGTCAGGTGTCCATGAGGGAAATATTTGAGTGGAAGAAGCTAATGTCTGCTAGTCACCCCATTGCCCGGCGTCTGACAGCTGGCTTGGCGGAACTGTTAGCCCACCAGCTGTTACCATACAAGCTGGTGGACTCTGAGGCCTTCCGTAAATTTGTGGCCATTGGGACACAGCAGTGGAAGATACCAGGCCGCAATTATTTTCTAAAAAGGCGATACTCAAACTGTACCGTGAAGTTGAGAGGAAAGTGGTGTCATCCCTGGCACACAGCGTTGGGTCAAGGGTCCATCTGACCATGGATGCCTGGTCTGCCAAGCACGGTCAGGGCAGGTACATTACTTACACAGCCCATTGGGTCAACCTGGTGACTGCTGGCAAGCAGGGAGTACATGGCTGTGCAGCGGACCAACTTCTGACACCTCCACGGCTTGCAGGCAGGCCTCCTGCCACCTCCTCTCCTCCTGCTACATCCTCTTCACTGTCGTCATCCTCCTCCTCCTTGGCTGAGTGGCAGTTCAACTCTACTGGTGCTGCGATCTCCTCTCCAGCTACACAGCCCCAGCTCCCCAGGGCCTATGCTGCATGCCAGGTACGACGGTGTCACGCCATCTTAGACATGTCTTGCCTCAAAGCGGAGAGTCACACTGGAGCAGCACTCCTGGCTGCTCTTAACAAACAGTTGGATCAGTGGCTGACCCCGCACCAGCTGGAGATTGGCGACGTGGTGTGTGACAACAGCAGCAATCTCATTTCCGCTTTGAATTTGGGAAAGCTGACACATGTACCCTGCATGGCACATGTGCTGAATCTAGTCATTCAAAGATTTGTGTCAAAGTATCCAGGCTTAGAGGATGTCCTGAAGCAGGCCAGGAAGTTGTGTGGGCATTTCAGGCGGTCTTACACGGCCATGGCACGCTTTGCCGATATTCAGCGGAGAAACAAGTTGCCGGTGAGATGCCTGATTTGCGATAGCCCAACTCGCTGGAATTCGACCCTTCTTATGTTCTCTCGCCTGCTAAAACAGGAGAAAGCCGTCACCCAGTACCTCTACAACTACAGTAGAAGGACACAGTCTGGGGAGATGGGGATGTTCTGGCCTACCAACTGGACACTCATGTGAAATGCATGCAGGCTCATGCGGCGGTTTGAGGAGGTGACCAACCTGGTGAGTCGCAGTGAAGGCACCATCAGCGACTTGATCCCGTACGCTTACTTCCTGGAGCGTGCCGTGCGTAGAGTGGTGGATCAAGCTGTGGAGGAGCGAGAACAGGAACAGTTACAGGAGGAAGCGTTTTGGGATCAATTCTCATCAGAACCAGATGTTTCATCAACACCTGCGGCAGCACAGAGGGGGGAGGAGGAGGAGGAGGAAGAGTCATGTGGGGAGGAGGAGTCAGACTCGGATGATGAGGAAGGTGTTTCTTTGGAGGAGGACGAGTAGGCGGCGGCAGAAGAACAACTGCAGCAGGCGTTGCAGGGGGCTTGTGCTGCTCAACGTTCCCGTGGTATTTTTCGTGGCTGGGGGGAGGAGGAGGACTTACCTGACGTCACTGAGGAAGAGCAAAAGGAGATGGATAGTACATCTGCATCCAACTTTGTGCAGATGGCATCTTTCATGCTGTCCAGCCTGTTGAGGGACCCCCGTATAAAAAAACTCAAGGGGAATGAGCTGTACTGGGTGGCCACGCTACTAGACCCTCGGTATAGGCACAAAGTGGCGGAGATGTTTCCAAATCACCAGAAGGCAGAAAGGATGCAGCACTTGCAGAGCAAGCTGGCAACTATGCTTTACAATGCATTTAAGGGTGATGTCACAGCACAACGAAATAAAGGTACCACTGCCAGTAATCCTTCTCCCATGTCCATGCAGGCAAGGACAGGATGCTCCAGCGATCCCATGGTGAAGTCGGACATGCAGACATTTTTTAGTCCAACGCCTCGCCTTAGCCCTTCCGGATCCACCCTCCACCAACGCCTGGACCGGCAGGTAGACGACTACCTGGCCTTAAGTGTGGATGTAGACACTGTGAGCAGCGATGAACCCTTGGACTACTGGGTGTGCAGGCTTCACCTGTGGCAAGAGCTATCACAATTTGCCATCCAACTTCTGTCTTGCCCTGCCTCAAGCATCCTGTCAGAAAGGACCTTCAGCGCAGCTGACCGGAGGCCTACTGCCCACCCGAAGGCTAAGTCAGTTTCCACACACAGCATCTCTGCCTGCACGCCGTGTGACTGCCTGCCCCAAGCAGGCGCAGAGCTAGGGGGGGTCGGGGTAGGACAAGTGCCCCGGGGCGCCGGGTCCCCAAGGGCGCCCAGCTGAGCTTCGGGTTTTTTTTTTTTTGCGGGGCTGAGGGGAGCAGCGCAGAGAAGAGAGAGAGCTGTACAGACGGTGGGGAAGGGGGGCCATCTCCCCCCTCCTTCCCTCACCTTAGGTGCTCTCTCTCTCCCTCGCTGTCCCCTTCAATGTCTGTCCGGTGGCTGGCAGCGGCGGGCGGAACTCACCTCCGTCTCGCTCCAGCGCCGGCCGGAAGTTCGGGTGCGCAGCCGCTGCTCTGGTCTGGACCAGACCAGAGTAGCAGCAGATCCATCCGGCGCTGCGACGAGATGGAGGTAAGTTCCGCCCGCCGCTGCCAGCCACCGGACAGACATTGGAGGGGACAGCGAGGGAGAGAGAGCAGCTCTTCTCTGCGCTGCTCCCCTCCTGCTGGGGAGGGGGACACCTGGCTACCTACTCTGGGCACCTATACCTCTGGCTACCTACTCTGGACACATATACCCCTGGCTACTGGCTACCTACTCTGGGCACATATACCCCTGGCTACCTACTCTGGGCACATATACCCCTGGCTACCTACTCTGGGCACATATACCCCTGCCTACATATATTGGGCACATATACCCGTAACTACATATACAAGGCATATACCCCTGGCTACCTACTCTGGCCACATATAACCCTGGCTACCTACTCTGGGCACATATACCCCTGCCTACATATAATGGGCACATATACCCCTAACTACATATACTGAGCATATACCCCTGGCTACCTACTCTGGGCACATATACCCCTGGCTACCTACTCTGGGCACATATACCCCTGCCTACATATATTGGGCACATATACCCCTAACTACATATACTGGGCACCTATACCCCTGGCTACCTACCCTGGGCACCTATACCCCTGGCTACCTACTCTGGGCACCTATACCCCTGGCTACCTACTCTGGGCACCTATACCCCTGGCTACCTACTCTGGGCACATATACCCCTGGCTACCTACTCTGGGCACATATACCCCTGGCTACCTACTCTGGGCACATATACCCCTGCCTACATATACTGGGCATATATACCCCTGGCTACATATACTGGGCATATATACCCCTGGCTACATATACTGGCCATATATACCCCCTGGCTACGTGGACTGGGCATATATACCCCCTGGCTACATATACTGGGCATATATACCCCTGGCTACATATACTGGGCATATATACCCCCTGGCTATGTGGACTGGGCATATATACCCCCTGGCTACATATACTGGGCATATATACCCCTGGCTACATATACTGGGCATATATACCCCTGGCTACATATACTGGGCATATATACCCCCTGGCTACGTGGACTGGGCATATATACCCCCTGGCTACATATACTGGGCATATATACCCCTGGCTACATATACTGGGCATATATACCCCTGGCTACATATAGTGGGCCTATATACCCCCTGGCTACATATACTTGGCATATTTACCCCTGGCTACATATACTGGGCATATATACCCCTGCCTATATATACTGGGCATATATACCCCCTGCCTACATATATTGGGCATATATACCCCTGGCTACATATACTGGACATATATACCCCCTGGCTACGTGGACTGGGCATATATACCCCCTGGCTACATATACTGGGCATATATACCCCTGGCTACATATACTGGGCATATATACCCCTGGCTTCATATACTGGGCACATATACGCCTGACTATATATACTGGGCACATATTATTCTCCTGGCTACATATACTGGGCATATATACCACTGGCTACATATACTGGGCACATATACCTCTGGCTACATATACTGGGCACACATACATATACTGGCCTACATATACTGGGCACATATACACCTGGCTACCTGTTCTGTGGACATCTCTACCCCTGGCTACCTGTTCTGGGGACATCTATACCGCTGGCCACCTATTCTGGGGACATCTATACTGCTGGCCACCTATTCTGGGGACAACTATAGACCTGGGGCTACCTATTTTTGGGGAACCACGTCAGATTGAGTGTATTTTGGAGAACTGCTGCCAGGTGAGAGGTGTCTACCATATTAAGGGGGCATTCTACCTATTTATGTGAAATGCTGTCTATTTATGTGACTCATGACTGCTGAATTTGTCTTTTTGGGGGCCTCATGGTTACTGAATTTGTCTTGTTGGGGGCCTCATAATTTGTTGGGGGCCTCAAGATCGCTGAATTTGTCTTGTTGGGGGCCTCATGATTGCTGAATTTGTCTTGTTGGGGGCCTCATGATTGCTAAATTTTTCTTGTTGGGGGCCTCATGATTGCTGAGTTGGTTATGTTGGGGGCCTCATGATTGCTGAATTTGTCTTGATGGGGGGGGGCTCATGATTGCTGAATTTGTCTTGGAACATGCTGGAAGGTACATACTGAGGGAGGGTGGGTGAGCGTGAGCCTGCTAACCTCCATATACATTTGGCTCCACCCATAACCCCGCCCACATTTATTATGTGACCACGCCCCTTTTGGCGCGGCGCAACCTTGACTTTGGGGGGGCGCATTAATAGTCTTTGTCCCCGGGCGCTGAAAATCCTAGCTACGCCTCTGGCCCCAAGACTAAGTTGCTCCCCACACAGCATCTCTGCCTGCAGGCTGCTTGACTGTCTTCTCCGCCACCACCTACAGGGTCCAGGACACCAGACGGATTCCTGAATTTTTAAGGCCGCTGCTAGCAGCGGCCGCTATACTAACTTTTCTGCTGCATGTACATGCCTGCCTAATTTTTCTGGCTGCACTGCAGCTGCACCAACAAAACAAAAGGCATGTACATGTGCCAATTCCCCTTCGTGATCATTACCTTGCCGCGGTGAAGGGGCTTGCGTATCACAATGAAGCAATGACCGACGGCTATATGAGTGTCTCGGGGGGAAGGCACAACCAAGATAATAAGGTTGTTGCTTCATTGTGGACAGACCAAATTTGATCAGCTAGACAGTCACTGTTGTTCTATCATTGAGCTACCACAGCCCAGCGACCATATGGGCTTGAAAACCGCCACGGCCTGCACTCTCACCATGATGCACTCCCAGTCCAACACGGCCGTCACTACACAAACAGCTGTTTGCGGTGCGTTGCACAGTGAGTTTGGTGTGTCAGTGTGAAGCAGTACACTAATTACACTCCCTGATTGATGTATACCCATGCAAAATATTTTAGAGCACTTTAGGTCTGCAATTTAGCATTCAATGTGATTTCTGCCCTTAACCACTTGCCGACCGCGCACTCATACCGCGTGTCGGCAAAGTGGCAGCTGCAGGACCAGCGACGCAGTTCTGCGTCGCCGGCTGCAGGCTAATTAATCAGGTAGCAGCCGCTCGCGCGAGCGGCTGCTTCCTGTCAATTCACGGCGGGGGGCTCCGTGAATAGCCTGCGGGCCGCCGATCGCGGCTCGCAGGCTAAATGTAAACACAAGCGGAAATAATCTGCTTTGTTTACATTGTACGGCTCTGCTGCGCAGCAGCGCCGTAAGGCAGATCGGCGATCCCCGGCCAATCAGCGGCCGGGGATTGCCGCCATGTGACAGGGGACGTCCTGTCACAGGCTGCACAGGACGGATAGCGTCCTGTGCAGCCCCGATCACCAGGGCTGCCAGGTAGGAGAGGGGGAAGCGGAATTTCGCCGTGGAGGGGGCTTTGAGGTGCCCCCCCCCCCCCCCCCGTGAGCCACACGCAGGCAGGAGAGATCGGACCCCCCCAGCACATCATCCCCCTAGTGGGGAAAAAAGGGGGGTGATCTGATCTCTCTGCCTGGTGTTTGATCTGTGCTGGGGGCTGTAGAGCCCACCCAGCACAGATCACATAATTCAACGCTGGTCCTTAAGGGGGGGTAAATGGTGGGTCCTCAAGTGGTTAAAATGCTGCTTTGCGTCAAATCCAGATTTTTCCCTGGGACTTTTGGCGTCTATCCCACTCATCCATGCAAAAAATCGGATGTTAGACCCCTTGAAACATCTGTTCCATCACTTTTGTGGCCAGCATACGTGTTTCTAGTTTTCAAAGTTCGCCTCCCCATTGGAGTCTATTGCGGTTCACGAAAGTTTGCGTGAACTGAACTTTTGCTGAAGTTCGTGTTCGCGGTTCGCGAACCGAAAATCGGAGGTTCAGGCCATCTCTAATTTGTATGTATTTACATGTATGTTAAATTTTAATTTTTTTCGCTATAGTGGCCCTTTAATCGAAAAAATGCACAGCTTTCTTTTTTTATAAAAAAGAAACAAAAAAACCCCCCTGGAATTTAAAAAAACGTTCCATTTTCTGTACAACCAATCATTTTGATCAAATTGCTGTAAAATTGGATCATTTTATTGTATCGTGTGTTGCCACCTAAGGTTTCTGTAATCCAGTGCACTTTTCATTATGTCTGTTTTGAAGCTATTGGCATACACTTTGGAACATCCAGTAAATTGTGGGATACCCTCTTATCTAGGGCTTGGGTGATGTAACTCCTTGACATTGTTAACACGTATGATTTTAGAACAAAGCTGCATGACATCATTGAGCTTGGTAGAGTAAAGCGGATGGTCCCATGGTATCACCATCTATTTTTGGATCCATCTCATTGGGGTATAAAGTGATTAAACCAATGTAATTGCATGGAAAATTGAAGCAAGCCTTTCTATTTATGATCCAACCCTCTGAATACTAATTGTGGCCATACATGGTACAATTTTTTTCATACAATCTTACCATTTCTATGTAATATAAGGGAACTGCCTAAATTATCCTTTCAGTATATTCACTTAATTTACCCTTATACTGCATAGAAATGGTAAGAATTGTATGAAAAAATTGTACCATGTATGGTCACCATAAGAATGTTGCTTTTAAAATAAAAATATAAATGACAGAAGCATCAGATTAAAAATTAGGCCAATAGTGGCACTGCATGGTGGAAAGGTAAAAAAGGGGCAGCACAAGAATGGCTGCAATAGATCTGCTTTCTCTCCTACTTGCAACATAAAGGCTGAAAGTGCGCACAAACGCACGAGTACTGTCGTCTGCAAGGATCAGGATCTGATTCTGTACATACTGTTGCTAAGGAGTGGGTAAGAGGGATGAAATTTGGTGCATGATGGAGTAGGAGAAGTAAAGAGGAGATCAACATTGACCTTAGCGTGAAGTCTTGTATATAGTAAACAGAGACGCCATTCCGATCTACAGAGAGCGCCTTCTTATTCCTGAGTGGGGTCAGGTCTAATCTCCTAACCTGCATGTACAGTGGTTGCCTATGAGGTAACCCTGGTTTGTGAGTATCCTCTTTCTTACTCTTTAAGATTCACCAAATACCAGTACTTACTACACTATATTAGGCTCTCGGTGTCCCCCTTTTTGTATTTTGCTTAGCCTGAAGTCGGCCAGGATGAATCCTCACTCAAAGCCTCTCAGAGGTGCATCAGGGTGGATGGGGACTGCTGTACCCACACTAGATTCCCGACAGAGGCAGCCCTGGCTGTCAGCCTCGGCTAAGAATCATCTAGTGTGTGTATGAGGCTTAAATCTATTTTGGAGGGTTTTAGTAGAGCATGGAAAGTTCTCAGATTTTTATGACTGCTTGGGCCCATAACTTCCTGTTCTTCTCATGAGTCTTAAAAATAACAGGAAGTGATTGAAAATCACCACAACAATGGCACAGCAAACTATAAGCAAGCATTTCTCCAGAATGAGGAAGGGTTTTTGTTGCTGTCTGGTGTCCGTGTTGAGGAACTGTCACTCAATTGGATCCCCACTTATGGGTGTCACTAGGGAAGAAAGTGACAGTGACATGTCTCCATCACACAAAGACAACAGTAACAACCTATTAGCATTCCCAACCTTTCTCACTCTGTCTCTGTCTGTCTAAATGGGAAAAATACATGTAAGTGGAGTCGTACTTTAAAGCTCCACTCCAGACATAAATGTTTGTAGGTGCCAGACCTTGTTTTTATCTGTGTATAATCTTATAATCTCCCTGATTATCTGACATAAAAGAACTCTGTTTTAAAGGACAACTGACCTAAAAGGGATATGGAGGATGCCATTTTCTTTTAAACAATGCACATTGCCTGGCTTTCCTGCTGATCCTCTGCCTCTAATACTTTTAGGCTTGAAGGATTCCTGAGGCGAAGCAATAAATCTCTCTTTTCTTACCTGGGGCTTCTTCCAGCCCCTAGAAGTCCTTTGGGTCCATTTCAGCAGCTTCGGATCCCCCTGGTGTCCAGCTGGCCGCCTGTAAGTACCGCCAACTCATTGGTGGGTCAGCGCTTCTGCGCACGGACGGGTTCATGCGCACACGTCACCAGGCCCAATAACGTGGGCACGCTCCCATGCAGGCATCCACGCGCGTGCATGTGCAGAAGCGCCGACCCACCGATGGGTCAGCAATACTTACAGACGGCCAGCGGGACATCGGGGAGGACCAGAGCAGCGGCAAGGGACCCAGAGGACTTCTAGCGGCTGGAAGACGTACCAGGTAAGTAAAGAGAGATTTTTTGCTTCGCCTCAGGAATTCTTTAACTTCTTGCCAACCGCTCCACGCCAATGGGCGTGACCGCAGCGGTAGCCCCAGGACCACTCCACGCCGATCAGCGTGAAGTGCTAGAGCCGGTGACTGCAAGGGATCGCATGCCGATACGCGCGCATCCTCGCTGGAGTGATGGAGCTCCACTTCGCCATCAGTCCCCCAGCGGCGATCGCCGCTCGGAGACTGTTAGACAGCAAAGCCGAACAATTTATTAGGAAAAAAAACAAATAAATAAACACGCCGGCAAGGATCAGACCCCACCAACAGAAAGCGCTGTTGGAGGGGAGAAAAGAAGGGGGTAATCACTTTTGTGCTGAGTTGCGCGGCCCTGCAGCGAGGCCTTAAAGCTGCAGTGGCCTATTTAGCAAAAAATGGCCTGGTCACTAGGGCGGTGTAACTCCACGGTCCTTAAGTGGTTAAGTTTAAGTGGATTTGCTGCATGCTTGTTTCAGGCATTTGATTCCGACCCTATTGCTGCATGAAAGATCAGTAGGATGCCAGGCAACTTGTATTGTTTAAAATTAAATAAGTATGGAAGCCTCTATATCCCTCGCAGGTCCGTTGTCCTTTAAAGTACTTGGTCAGGAGCCTCTACAACAGCCACTTCCTGCAGAACAGCTTTAACTCACTCTTTTCAGAGCTCTCAGAAGGGAATAATAACACAAGCCCAACAGTAGTAGCAGCCCTGTCCGCAGAGCCTGTTATTCCCTGTTTTTTAAGCAGCTTCTGGTCATGTGACCACATTTTGTAAACAAAATTTTTAGCTGAGCAATCCTGCGTAGCTGAAGAATAATTCTGTACCTTTGGGGTATTTTGTTGTGCTTGCGCTATGCAGCCTACCCCAGTGCTGCCACATAGTGTAGCTTATCTGCCTGTGTAATGCATGCACTTTGTCATATAATATGGCACCATTTGTACAACTGAAATGAATGCCTCTTTGTCTGACTCGAGTACATCACAGATGCTAGTATAGCTGCCAAGACGCACCTTACCCTCAAATTCAGCTCTCCACAAAGGCCAATAGCGAACATCTTTAGAGAAACTATTGATGCATTTGGCTACTGTATATGATTAACTGCTAGCACTTTGTTATTCTGAGTGAGTAATCACTTTTCCTTTTGAAATCAATGAAGTGAAAAATATTTTGAAATGATACATGACCACAAGCAATATTTACCTGTGATCATCTATAAGAGCCCCTGGGCACACGTGTTTCTGTGCTGATGTTACCAATGTGTATTAGTATGCAACACTGATGAGTTGTGCACAGAAAGCACAAGTGTGCTTTGGCCCTTATCAAACATGACCTTAAAGGACCACTATTGGAAAAAAATGCAAAATTTTAAACCTATATTTACAAGAAGTACATTTCTCACAGATAAAAATGAACTATAAAATACCTTTCTCCCATGTTCCTGTTGCTTACCATAAGCAGTAAAAACATGACATGGACATGACATGGACTAATCCATCTCCTCCTGGGGGATTATATGAACGTAATTTATAGTACACTATACTCAGAAAGAAAAGTACATCTTATACAGTATATGTGTACACATGTATTTTACATTTTTTTGGTAGGATAGTGGTCCTTCAATTTGCTACTAATAATCCTCCATACAATAATAATACAATACAATAACATTTGTAAAACGCTTTTCTCCCATAGGACTCAAAGCACATAAATAATGTCTCAGATCAATACAGGATTGCAGGCTGGGCTCTGTTACAGAGGAAATAGGTGTTCATAAATGCCATACTAAACAGGTGGCTTTTTTGAGCTATGACTTAAATGCTTCCAGGGATGGAGATGTCCTTTGATATGGCAGGGAGTTCCAAAGTGTAGGGGCAGCATGACAGAAGGCTCTGTCTCCAAAGGTTTTGAGGTGGACTCTGTGGGTGACCAAGTTATTGTTATTAGATCCATTTGATATAAGATTGTGGTGGGGTGTGATACAGTTGCAATAGGTCCTTCAGGTATTCAGGGCCCAGATTCACATCATAGATTTAGATGTGTCCCGAACATGGCAGTTAGTTTGTCTATTTCTTTTGTGGGCATCTATGGCAGCCTTTCTCAACCTTTCTACCCTGGAGGAACCCTGCAAATAACTTTAGGATCTCAAGGAACCCCTGCAAACAATATTTAGATCTTGAGGAACCCCTACATTTATTTTGGAGGAGGCATGGTCTTTAAAAGTATGTGTGGCTGTTTATTTCACTATGCCCTATTACGGTGCCACTCATTATACTGTCTCCTGACCCCCCAATTTAGTGCTTCTTGTTGAAGTACCACCTATTATAATGTGCTCTATTATACTTCCCCCATGATGGGAAAAATTGCCAAGTAACCCCTGCAGAGTACTCAAGGAACCCTGGGGTTCCAGGGTACCCTGGTCAAGAAAGCCTGATCTATGGGCTTGATTCAGGTCCAACAATGCCACCAGTGGAAAGTGCTGGCAATTCTTTCACCCATTTATAACTTTGCTGGGTGGGGATTTAGACTCAATCCCTCGCGTTCTGTGGGCTGACAGAGCGGCTGGCCTCTAACAATAGTAGTCCATTGACCGTTGTGGCATGATCTGGAGAGGACCAGGTGGCTGCTTAGAGCCCATGCTGTTGGAAAGCCCACACCAGCTTCAAGAATTCAACTCGAGAATAGTTTATGTAGGGGGAAGGGACCATCTCTTTTCAGAATCATTTTAAAGTCTATGAGCTTAAAACATCAGTTTACTATTAGTATGGATTTGACATATCATAAATCATATTCCAGCTATACTAGTACTTGGAAACTGGAGTTGACCTAAAATCATCTGGAGCTAATACAGGTGGAGTGAACAGAGTTATTTTATTTTTTTCACTTACCTCACAGTCTACATGTTACTTTGCCATGTGTTTTTAAATATTTATACAACCTGAAACATCTGAAAAAAGATAAGAACTATGGCAGCAAGATATGATGAATATTCTACAGCTTTCAGCAGTAGCCAGGGGCTAAGCCTCCTGCTAGCTTCAGAAGAGATCTCCGGGACTTGAATTCAATTAAGACATGTATTTATTTCTTATCATGTTGATACAGCAGTGACACAATTTTCCACACCCATTTCACCCACTATCCCTCAGTGGGGCTTACAATATAATGTCTCCATATGAGGCCAATGCATGGGGCAGCCATTTAGCTGGCCACTATATTTTTAGGATATAGAAGGAAAACTCCAAGCAGAAAGTGTTCTGACTTACCTGGGACTCTGGAGTAGTGATGGTCATGTCTAGGAGAATTCATGGAGAAGCATGTGATTTGTTTGATCAGCTGGTAGATTTGTAAAGCTCTGATTTGCTGTGATCATGTCCGGCTTTAACACATGATCATGACTAGCAAATCAGAGACTTCCATAGCCATCACCTGACAAAACTGATCACATGCTTCTCCATGAGTTCTACTAGACATGACCATCACTACTCTGGAACTGCAAAATTGTGTTGGCCGCTTAACCACCATGCTGTCAGTGCGACCATTTGAGGCCTGCTTTAGTAAAGCAGTGGCATACTGACGATTCACCTTAAAGAGACTCTGTAACAACATTTTCAGCCTTATTTCTTCTATCCTATAAGTTCCTATACCTGTTCTAATGTGGTCTGGCTTACTGCAGCCTTTTCTAGCTGCTCTGTCTCTGTAATAAATCTAATCATTTTTCCTTTGTTGAGCCTTGTCAGCCCAGAGAGGAATGTGCTGTGATAGGGAGATGTTATGCACACATCCCCCACGCCCCCTGCAGGCTCTGTGTGTGTGCTTTGTTTGTTAGTCACAGCCAGCGTCTCTGCTCACAGCTGTCTGAGACCTTGTGAACAACTGCGAGTGCAGAAAGATAAGTTCAAAGCCCAGACAAGCAGCTAAGGAAACAAGTGGGTGAAATATTACAGCAGTGAAGTCACATTTTAGAGGAGCCTCTGCAAACAGGCACCTGCTCTGGTGATGTATTTCCTGTTTGGCGGCCATCTTCACTGTTTACAAAAATGAATAAAACAGAGATTTTATCACCAAGAAAGCAGCATTAGCAGCGAAAATGTCACAAAGGGGGCTAGGAGAAGACTACAAGCAGGCTGGTACTTTTATTTATTTAAGATTTTCACAGTACAGATTCTCTTTAAAGAAAACCTGTAAAGAAAAAAAACCTCCCCTGGGGGGTACTCACCTCGGGTGGGAGAAGCCTCCGGATCCTATTGAGGCTTCCCCAGTCCTACTTGGTCCCAAGGTGGCGATAAAGCTCCCCGAACAGCATGGATGTAAATATTTACCTTCCCGGCTCCAGCGCAGGCGCAGTATTGGCTCTCCGCTCGGAGATAAGCGGAAATAGCTGATCACTGTCAGGCCGCTTTACTGCACAGGCGGAAGTCTCCTGCACAGTAGAGCGGACCAGACAGAGATTGGTTATTTTCACCTATCTCTGTGCGGAGAGCCGCAACAGGGCCCCCGCTGGAGCCAGGAAGGTAAATAAATCAGCGCTTATCAGGCTTGTCAGGCTTGTCAAGGGAGGATTCCGGGACACTTCGGGGGACCCAGCGCTGGACTGCCTGCAGCTACAGGGGAGGGGGAAGCCTCATTGGGACCCTGAGGCTTCCCCCTCTCGAGGTGAGTACCCCCCAGGGGAAATTTTTTTTTACAGGTTCTCTTTAAAAAATACTGTTATTTTTGTAAAATAACTGTAATTTTCTGCCCTTAACCTCTTGCCGACCGCGTCACGCCAGTAGGCGTGGCCGCGGCGGCAGCCCCAGGACCGCCTAACGCCAATTGGCGTAAAGTCCTGGGGCTCTGTTTTGCAGGAGATCGCGCGCAGGCTGCGCGCGCATCTCCTGCTTGGGGGGCGGAGCTCCGCCCCGCCTTCAGTCTCCGAGCGGCTATTGCCGCTCGGGAGACTGTTAGACGGCGTAATCGCCGTCTATTTACTCTGTGCAGCGCTGCGATCAGCAGCAGCGCTGCACTGGGGACAGCCGTGTGACACGGCTGTCCCCCTGGGGGACAAGAGAGCGATCGGCTCTCATAGGGTAAAGCCTATGAGAGCTGATCGCCATGATTGGCTGGCTGGGGGGAGGAAGCGAGGGAGGGAGGGAAGGGGTTTAAAGGAACAGTTGTTTTTTTAAAAAAAACACAAACAAAAATATTTATTAAAAAAAAAAAAAACATGGGGGGAGCGATCAGACCCCACCAACAGAGAGCTCTGTTGGTGGGGAGAAAAGGGGGGGGGAATCACTCGTGTGCTGTGTTGTGCGGCCCTGCAGCTTGGCCTTAAAGCTGCAGTGGCCTTTTAAACTAAAAATTGCCTGGTCACTAGGGGGGTTTAGCCCTGCAGTCCTCAAGAGGTTAATATTTATACCAAAAAGATCGATAGCTTTTTCACGACTGCCAGTTTACCACTATACAGGGGCATAACTGCAAGGGAACAGCCCCTGTGACTGCAGGGAGGCCCAGAGCTCTGAGGGGGCCCCAACCATTACTTCACTCCCTCTGATAAAGGGGTCCATCCTTCAGATCAGGTGTTTTAATGGCTACAATTGTTATGGGTGTGAAGATTATGATGTCTACATTTGTTTTATTACCTCTTCAACTTGTGCCCCCCTGGCTGTGAGGGGTCACCAGGGGTAGGCAAGGGTGTGAGCATTGGGGGCCCAATCACAAAGTTTTGCCTGGGGGTTGGGGATCCATGATTTTTAGTTACGCCACTGCAACTATATATTGTTACTTTAGCACTGTTACCCTTAAACTGACAGTCAGCCTGATCTCTATGCCATTGCCATACATTATACCATACACCATGACCATACATCATACCACACACCATCCATACATTATACCATACACCATGACCATACATCATACCACACACCATCCATACATTATACCATACACCATAACCATACATCATACCACACACCATTCATACATTATACCATACACCATGACCATACATCATACCACACACCATCCATACATTATACCATACACCATGACCATACATCATACCACACACCATCCATACATTATACCATACACCATGACCATACATCATACCATACACCATCCATACATTATACCAAACACTATGACCATACATCATACCACACACCATCCATACATTATACCATACACCATGACCATACATCATACCATACACCATCCATACATTATACCATACACCATGACCATACATCATACCACACACCATCCATACATTATACCATACACCATGACCATACATCATACCATACACCATCCATACATTATACCATACACCATGACCATACATCATACCACACACCATCCATACATTATACCATACACCATGACCATACATCATACCACACACCATCCATACATTATACCATACACCATAACCATACATCATACCACACACCATCCATACATTATACCATACACCATGACCATACATCATACCACACACCATCCATACATTATACCATACACCATGACCATACATCATACCACACACCATCCATACATTATACCATACACCATGACCATACATCATACCGCACACCATCCATACATTATACCATACACCATGACCATACATCATACCACACACCATCCATACATTATACCATACACCATGACCATACATCATACCACACACCATCCATACATTATACCATACACCATAACCATACATCATACCACACACCATCCATACATTATACCATACACCATGACCATACATCATACCACACACCATCCATACATTATACCATACACCATGACCATACATCATACCGCACACCATCCATACATTATACCATACACCATGACCATACATCATACCACACACCATCCATACATTATACCATACACCATGACCATACATCATACGACACACCATCCATACATTATACCATACACCATGACCATACATCATACCACACACCATCCATACATTATACTATACACCATGACCATACATCATACCACACACCATCCATACATTATACCATACACCATGACCATACATCATACCACACACCATCCATACATTATACCATACACCATGACCATACATCATACCGCACACCATCCACACATTATACCATACACCATGACCATACATCATACCACACACCATCCATACATTATACCATACACCATGCCATACATCATACCACACACCATCCATACATTATACCATACACCATGACCATACATCATACCACACACCATCCATACATTATACCATACACCATGACCATACATCATACCACACACCATCCATACATTATACCATACACCATGACCATACATCATACCACACACCATCCATACATTATACCATACACCATGACCATACATCATACCACACACCATCCATACATTATACCATACACCATGACCATACATCATACCGCACACCATCCATACATTATACCATACACCATGACCATACATCATACCACACACCATCCATACATTATACCATACACCATGACCATACATCATACCGCACACCATCCATACATTATACCATACACCATCCATACATTATACCATACACCATGACCATACATCATACCACACACCATCCATACATTATACCATACACCATGACCATACATCATACCATACACCATCCATACATTATACCATACACCATGACCATACATCATACCACACACCATCCATACATTATACCATACACCATGACCATACATCATACCATACACCATCCATACATTATACCATACACCATCCATACATTATACCATACACCATGACCATACATCATACCACACACCATCCATACATTATACCATACACCATAACCATACATCATACCACACACCATCCATACATTATACCATACACCATGACCATACATCATACCACACACCATCCATACATTATACCATACACCATGACCATACATCATACCACACACCATCCATACATTATACCATACACCATGACCATACATCATACCACACACCATCCATACATTATACCATACACCATGACCATACATCATACCGCACACCATCCATACATTATACCATACACCATGACCATACATCATACCGCACACCATCCATACATTATACCATACACCATGACCATACATCATACCACACACCATCCATACATTATACCATACACCATGACCATACATCATACCACACACCATCCATACATTATACCATACACCATGACCATACATCCTACCACACACCATCCATACATTATACCATACACCATGACCATACATCATACCACACACCATCCATACATTATACCATACACCATGACCATACATCATACCACACACCATCCATACATTATACCATACACCATGACCATACATCATACCACACACCATCCATACATTATACCATACACCATGACCATACATCATACCGCACATCATCCATACATTATACCATACACCATGCCATACATCATGCCATGCATTATACCATATACCATGCAATAATTGTAAAAGAAAAGAAAAAGAAGGCCTTGCACATCCCTATATAAAACTTTAGCTTTATTTGAAAAAATTAAAAGGCATACATTACACAGTCCCAAAAGACCAGAGAGAGGTACTGGCTGGTGGGGAGGTCGACAGCCGTTTCGCGCCGCTATCTGCTGTGACGCATCATCAGGACAAACACCCCCTGCAAAATCCCCCCTTAAATATAGTGCCTAAACAGTACCTGAGAGAGCAGCTGGGATCCATGGCTCAGGGGCGCGCCGTTCGTCTATGGAACGCACGCCATCCGAACACTTCCGCCCAACGGAGTGCAAACCGGAAGTCGCATGTGCGTCATATCCGGCGGGGGCCAAAAGTGTATAGCAGGCGAACGCGGCCAAAAAAACGCATCTATACGCCACATTAACGTCAGGAGGACGCGGACCACACAGGGGCAGCACAACTCCAGAAGGTAAAACGATAACTGACCCATAGATCACAATCTCTCACCGCTGTCACCTAGTGGTTAAAATAAATTGTTACAACCACCACTGAAATTAGATGAGAGCAATGAGTATATTGTTGCAGCTGCTCACAGGTAATTCATTCTAAATCTGAATTCAATTATCAAAATTCCATGGATAGTCAGCAATAGGTAACACATATGTTGGAAAGACTAAATCGACACTTTCACATAATTCATGCTACCTTTTTGGATGACCAAGATTAGCCGTAATAACCATATCGGCACACTACAAAAAGTGAAAATTATACAAAAAGAAGGTACAGTTAAAAAATCATTAAAAATACAAACACCCAATTCAGATGAATACTGTTAAATTATTCTTTTCATTTAGACCCAATGGTCCAGTAGTGTCAAAAAATGCGATCCAAAAACTCTCCCTCTGCAAAAGCCTACGATGCCAATCTCCACCCCTTCTGTCATGCCTGACCTGTTCAAGACCTAGGAACCTAAGCTTAAACTGGCCACTAACGGTCCAATTTCTAGCGAAAAATCGTTCGAGCGATCAGAAATTCTGATCGGACGAAAAATCGTTCACTACACCATCAACTAACCAATCATTGCTTCCGATCTATCACGACCACCAAGAAAATCAAAATTTTCGTTCGACGAAAATTCATTCGGGCGACATTTTTTTCACTCGTTCATAATCGATTGTGTCCACCAATGGAGATTATTTACAACCAATCCGATCAGAATTTCTGATCGCTCGAACGATTTTTCGCTAGAAATTGGACAGTTAGTGGCCACATCGCTATTGTGGGCCACCCGCATATGCTCAATTACTCTAGGGCAGCCCTCACCACTATGGACGGACCTGCAGTGGGCCTGATAACGATCCTTGAGCATATTAGTGGTTTCACCCACATACATACGCTGACAAGGACAAATTGTCATGCTATACACCATGCCATACATCATGCCATACATCATACCATACAAAATGCCAAACACCATGCCATACAATGTGCCATACACCATGCTGTACAACATGCCTTACACTATGCCATATGTCATACCGTACACCATGCTAAACACCATCCCATACAAAATGCCAAACACCATGCCATACACCATGCTATACAATATGCCTTACACTATGCCATACGCCATACCGTACACCATGCTAAACACCATCCCATGCATCATGCTATACCTTGTGACATACAGCATGCTATACAACTTGGCATAATGTCATACATCATGCCGTACACCATGCTAAACACCGTCCCATACATCATGTCATACAAATTGCCAAACACCATGCCATACACCATGCCATACACCATGCCATACAACATGCTATACAACATGCCTTACACTATGCCATGCGCCATACATACCTCCCAACTTTTTGAGATGAGAAAGAGGGACACTTAAGCCACACCCCTGCCACACCCCTGATCACGCCCCTGTCACACCCCTAGTCACACATACCGTTAAGATTTCATAAGAAAAATATGTCGTTTTATAAATCAAACCACACTGGTCCTTTCTATCCTGGTTCATTTTCCTTCATATTAACATTTTAAAATTAGTAATATATACATTTAAAGGAGGGGAATAAAGTTTAGAGTCAACCAAACACATTTTTAGTAGAGACATATATATATATTTACATAGAAAGAGGGACAAAGTCCTGAAAGAGGGATAAATGAGGTGGAAAGAGGGACAGGGCTCCAAAAGAGGGACAGTTGGGAGCTATGCTCCATACCATACACCATGCCCTATATCATGCCAGCATGGATATGGAACTCCCCAACATGCACACGGTGCAACCTCCCCTGTGCAGCAGACCTAACAGTGATTAGGGGAATTTCAAAAGCTGAGAGCGAGAAAAAAAGGCTTTTTCTGTACTCCGCTTTTTTATGTTTTAAATAGGCCCCATAATAGTAATACAATATTGCTGCCAGATACAGTACACTGATTGTTACATAAGGAAAGCATTAGTAACACTAGTGTAAAAGCCTATCATTATATGTCTAATTCAGTCTCACCCAACCACCTGCAACAACCTGGGAATCAATTGCCATTTATAAACGTCTCTTCCAGATATATATATATATATATATATATATATATATATATATATATATATATATATATATATTTGATTAATTTCTTTATTAAGCTTGTTTTAGCTTATCTCTGTTAGTCAGGGGTTAATACAGGAGACAGCATTGGAAGATGCTGCAATTGCTTAAAGCAGTGAAATAAATCCTGTTTCTTACTTGCGCCTCTCCCTGCTGCTCTACACGACTCCTCCCTGGGGGGGAAACACTGTCATTTAGGCTACAGCAACCTATTCCCTTCTTCCTGAGGTTTATTTTTGGAGATTTTCCTCTGCCTCAGCATCCTAGCAACTAATTGCCTTCATTTCCTACCTGCTTTAATGAACAGATGTACACTGTAGTGCCAGCGAGTCTCCTCCCACCAGGCTCCTGCAGTAATCACAGGTAAGCTGTGTGAGATTAGCCAAAACTCAACCACCTCTCGGAGTGATGAAAGCGAGAAGCCGCAACCAATGGCCACATAGCTACGGATGACGCAGGACCCTCACCTGTCTTCATTGGCGATGAAGCAGATTTTGCATTTTGGGAATACATTTGCTGAGTTGGAATGTTGCATATAAAAAGCCACCTGCTGAGTTGTCTTTATAGCTTATCAGGTTCTTTTTCTTTGTAGACACGAAGGTACGCATCTGCTTTATACTCCACTTAGATTCTTCTTTTACTGTTTTTATTGCTGCTTTTGCTGTATTACTGTTTTTGTTGTTCTTTTGCTTTGTGGAAAATATTTAACTACTGATGCCCTAGAGGCCCAAAAGTAATCTTAAAGGATATCCAGCATTGACTGCAGACTCAATATCTTATTACACCCTTTTAGATACCAGCTGCGAAGATGCCTTCCCAGTTAGAGGGTGCCATGGACACCATGATCCGCATCTTCCACCATTACTCCGGCAAGGAGGGGGACAAGTACAAGCTGAACAAGGGGGAGCTGAAGCTGCTGTTACAGAGCGAGCTGACGGACTTCCTTGCTGTGAGTATGCGGTATTATTATTATGTATTAATATAGGGCCGACATCTTCCGCATGGCTGAGCAGTATATACTGTATTGTGTATAGGGAGGGAGGGTTACCCACAGAAACACTGACTACCCTTGTTAACTATCTAAAAGGACACCTGAAGTGAGAGTGTTATGGAGGCTGCCATATTTATTTTCTTTTAAACAGTACCAGTTGCCTAGCAGTCCTGTTGATCTTTCATGCATTAGTAGTGTCTGACTCACACACCTGAAACAAGCATCAGGCAAATCCATTTAAACTTCAGTCAGAGCACCTGATCTGCATGCTTGTTCAGGGATTATGGCCAAAAGTAGTAGAGGCAGAGGACCAGCATGACAGTTGTCTGCATTGTCTAAAAGGAAAATATGTATCAGCCTCCATACTACTGTCATTTCAGGTGTCCTTAAGTCTGGATTTACACTTAGATGCTTTGCGTTGAGTTGCATCCCACTGAAAAAAAAGCTGCTGCAATGTAATGCAATGCAAATTTCTGCACCTCGACGCAACGCATCCAAGTGTAAATCCAGCCTTCAAGTGAATCTGCTAGATGGGTGCATTATCATCACAGCACGGTGCCAGTGACTGGGATTAGTGAGGGCGTTACAAATTAATAGCAATGGAGAAAGGCAAGAGTTACCAAGTAGTTCATAGTTCAAATAGAATAAAAGGTTCAAATCCTTGCAAGGGCATTGTCTTAATGGAGTTAGTGTGTTCTTCCTGCATATGTGTGGTTTTCCTTTAGGTACCCCGGATTCCTCCCACATCCGAAAAACTTACTGATAGGTTCATTTTGTTCCCCACAAAACTGACCCTTAAATGTGATAGGGATATTAGATTGTGAGACAGCTACATAAATAACTCAATGTACTCTGAAAAGCACTAGATCAATGAATAACTTCATGCCTGCAAAGAAATGCAAATAACTTTCAGTAAGAAAAAGACGTGTTATATCAGCGAAGTCTCACAGTTTACTGTACACACGTTCTGAATTGCTAAATGAAAGTTTTAAATTTTTTCGTCCTGCTAATTAAATATATGCATACGAATTATTCCTATTTATTATGCACGCATTTATTATGCCTGTGTTGAGTGTCTATATAATTAGTATTCACACATTTAATTAGCAGGATGCAGAAATAAAAAGACAGACAATTCAGAACTGCTGTACAGGAAACTGAGCTATTTAGGTCTATGCTACACGGTAACAACTGCACTACTTGCACCGGACTACTATACACTAGCAGGTAATTCTTGCATTATTTGCACCTGACTACTACACTAGCGTCGTGACGGGGGTGCGGGGGGTGCGACCCGCACCAGGTGGGGTGACCCCAGCCACCCTAGAGGGGGTGTGCTCTAATGGAGGGGATCCCCGCAGCCGTGGGGAGGGCAGCCCGACGTCTCCCACCTGGTTCCAATCGCCGCTCACTAGCCGCCAGTCTCCTCTCTGCGTAGACGCTGATATACATGCTGCTTCCGGCTAAACAGGAAGCAGCGTGTGTATCAGTGTATGCAGAGAGGAGACTGGCGGCTAGTGAGCGGCGATTGGAACCAGGTAGGTGAGTAGTTTAGTACAGGCTTCCCTGCGCATTGCTCTCTGCAATCGGGAGGGGGGAGCACGGAGGGCAGCCCTTTGAGAGGTCGGGCTGCCCTCCCCGCGGCTGCGGCTCTCCCCTCCATTAGGGGGGGCACCTACCTAATACTGGGGGGCAGCTACCTATCTAACCTATACTGGGGGGCACCTACCTAATCTAACCTATGCTGGGGGGCAGCTACCTATCTAACCTATACGGGGGGGGGGGGGGGGGCAGCTACCTATCTAACCTATACTAGGGGGCAGCTACCTATCTAACCTATACTGGGGGGCACCTACCTAATCTAACCTATACTGGGGGGCAGCTACCTATCTAACCTATACTGGAGGGCAGCTACCTATCTAACCTATACTGGGGGCACCTACCTAATCTAACCTATACTGGGCAGTAGCTACCTATCTAACCTATACTGGGGGGCAGCTACCTATATAACCTATACAGGGGGCAGCTACCTACCTAACCTACAATGGGGGGCACCTATCTAATGTAACCTATACTGGGCAGCAGCTACCTATCTAACCTATACTGGGGGGCAGCTACCTATCTATCCTAATACTGGGGGGCAGCTACCTATCTAACCTACACTGGGGGGCACCTACCTAATCTAACCTATACTGGGGGAACCTACCTAATCTAACCTATAATGGGGGGCACCTACCTAATCTAACCTATACTGGGCAGCAGCTACCTATTTAACCTATACTGGGGGGCAGCTACCTATCTAACCTATACTGGGGGGCACCTACCTATCTAACCTATACTGGGGGCAGCTACCTATCTAACCTATACTGGGCAGCAGCTACCTATCTAACCTATACTGGGGGGCAGCTACCTATCTAACCTATACTGGGGGCAGCTACCTATCTAACCTGTAATGGGGGCACCTACCTAATTGAACCTATACTGGACAGCAGCTACCTACCTAACCTATACTGGGGGCACCTACCTAACCTATACTGAGGGCACCTACCTAATCTAACCTATAATGGGGTGCAGTAACCTAATCTAACCTATACTGGGGGGCACCTACCTAATCTAACCTATACTGGGCAGCAGCTACCTATCTAACCTATACTGGGGGGCAGCTATCTAACCTATACTGGGGGCACCTACCTAATATAATCTATACTAGGGGGCAGCTACCTATCTAACCTATACTGGGGGGCACCTACCTAATCTAAACTATACTGGGGGGCACCTACTTATCTAACCTATACTGGGGGCAGCTACCTATCTAACCTACACTGGAGGCACCTACCAATCTAACCTATACTGGGGGCAGCTACCTATGTAATCTATACTGGGGCACCTACCTATCTAACCTGTATTGGGGGCACCTACCTACCTACCTAGCTAGCCGATACTGGTGGCAACTATACTGGCTACCTATATTGGAGGCACCTACCTAACTAACCTATACTGGGGGCACCTACCTATCTAACCTATGCTGGGGGCAACTATTCTGGCTACCTATATTAGCCCACAGCCTTACTGTTACAGTTACATTACAGTTACCCCCACCCATGTGATGTCATGTCCACACCCACTTTTTTGCCACCGCGCGGTTCGCTTTTTTTGGGGGGTGTCTGTAAATTATCCGCACCGGGTGTCAAACACCCTAGCTACGCCACTGGACTACTATACACTAGCAGGTAATTCCTGCACTGCCTGCACCTGACTACTATACACTAGCAAGTAATTCCTGCACTGCCTGCACCTGACTACTATACACTAGCAGGTAATTCCTGCACTGCCCGCACCTGACTACTATACACTAGCAGGTAATTCCTGCACTGCTTGCACCTGACTACTATACACTAGCAGGCAATTCCTGCACTGCTTGCACCTGACTACTATACACTAGCAGGTAATTCCTGCACTACTTGCACCTGACTACTATACACTAGCAGGTAATTCTTGCACTGCTTGCATCTGACTACTATACACCAGCAGGTAATTCCTGCACTGCTTGCACCTGACTACTATACACCAACAGGTAATTCCTGAACTGCTTGCACCTGACTACTATACACTAGCAGGTAATTCCTGCACTGTTTGCACCTGACTACTATACACTAGCAGGTAATTCTTGCACTACTTGCACCTGACTACTATACACCAACAGGTAATTCCTGCACTGCTTGCACCTGACTACTATACACTAGCAGGTAATTCCTGCACTGCTTGCACCTGACTACTATACACTAGCAGGTAATTCCTGCACTGTTTGCACCTGACTACTATACACTAGCAGGTAATTCCTGCACTGCTTGCACCTGACTACTATACACTAGCAGGTAATTCCTGCACTGCCCGCGCCTGACTACTATACACTAGCAGGTAATTCCTGCACTGCTTGCACCTGATTACTATACACTAGCAGGTAATTCCTGCACTGCCCACACCTGACTACTATACACTAGCAGGTAATTCTTGCACTACTTGCACCTGGCTACTATACACTAGCAGGTAATTCTTGCACTACTTGCACCTGACTACTATACACTAGCAGTAATTCCTGCACTGTTTGCACCTGACTACTATACACTAGCAGGTAATTCCTGCACTGCCCGCACCTGACTACTATACACTAGCAGGTATTTCCTGCACTACTTGCACCTGACTACTATACACTAGCAGGTAATTCCTGCACTGTTTGCACCTGAATACTATACACTAGCAGGTAATTCCTGCACTACTTGCACCTGACTACTATACACTAGCAGGTAATTCCTGCACTGTTTGCACCTGACTACTATACACTAGCAGGTAATTCCTGCACTGTTTGCACCTGACTACCATACACTAGCAGGTAATTCCTGCACTGCTTGCACCTGACTACTATACACTAGCAGGTAATTCCTGCACTGCTTGCACCTGACTACTATACACTAGCAGTAATTCCTGCACTGTTTGCACCTGAATACTATACACTAGCAGGTAATTCCTGCACTGCCCGCACCTGACTACTATACACTAGCAGGTAATTCATGCACTACTTGCACCTGACTACTATACACTAGCAGGTAATTCCTGCACTGCTTGCACCTGACTACTATACACTAGCAGGTAATTCCTGCACTGCTTGCACCTGACTACTATACACTAGCAGGTAACTCTTGCACTACTAGCACCTGACTACTATACACTAGCAGGTAATTCCTGCACTACTTGCACCTGACTACTATACACTAGTAATTCCTGCACTACTTGCACCTGACTACTATACACTAGCAGGTAATTCCTGCACTACTTGCTCCTGACTACTATACACTAGCAGGTAATTCCTGCACTACTTGCACCTGACTACTATACACTAGCAGGTAATTCCTGCACTGCCCGCACCTGACTACTATACACTAGCGGGTAGTTCCTGCACTACTTGCACCTGACTACTATACACTAGTAATTCCTGCACTACTTGCACCTGACTACTATACACTAGCAGGTAATTCCTGCACTACTTGCACCTGACTACTATACACTAGCAGGTAATTCCTGCACTACTTGCACCTGACTACTATACACTAGTAATTCCTGCACTACTTGCACCTGACTACTATACACTAGCAGGTAATTCCTGCACTACTTGCTCCTGACTACTATACACTAGCAGGTAATTCCTGCACTACTTGCACCTGACTACTATACACTAGCAGGTAATTCCTGCACTGCCCGCACCTGACTACTATACACTAGCAGGTAATTCCTGCACTACTTGCACCTGACTACTATACACTAGTAATTCCTGCACTACTTGCACCTGACTACTATACACTAGCAGGTAATTCCTGCACTGCTTGCACCTGACTACTATACACTAGCAGGTAACTCTTGCACTACTAGCACCTGACTACTATACACTAGCAGGTAATTCCTGCACTACTTGCACCTGACTACTATACACTAGTAATTCCTGCACTACTTGCACCTGACTACTATACACTAGCAGGTAATTCCTGCACTACTTGCTCCTGACTACTATACACTAGCAGGTAATTCCTGCACTACTTGCACCTGACTACTATACACTAGCAGGTAATTCCTGCACTGCCCGCACCTGACTACTATACACTAGCAGGTAATTCCTGCACTACTTGCACCTGACTACTATACACTAGTAATTCCTGCACTACTTGCACCTGACTACTATACACTAGCAGGTAATTCCTGCACTACTTGCACCTGACTACTATACACTAGCAGGTAATTCCTGCACTACTTGCACCTGACTACTATACACTAGTAATTCCTGCACTACTTGCACCTGACTACTATACAACGGAAAATTGTATACTCACCTAACGGTAATTTTCCTTTCCTGATGCATCCATGGCAGCACAATGGGTAATGGTCCCGCCCCATTACCTCACAGGACGTTAATTATAAATTTGCATGTGTGCTGTGGTCCCATGTTTTGTAAGTAGATACTCACCGAACAGTTTGTGGTGGGTATCCCATGCTGCCATGGATGCATCAGGAAAGGAAAATTACCGTTAGGTGAGTATACAATTTTCCGTTTTCCTTATGCTTCCATGGCAGCACAATGGGAACTAACTAGAATAAATCACAAGGGAGGGACAAACTTGCAGGTGCATAAAGAAAAAATTTATTGAGCATTTCCTTGCCCAGAACAAGAAGCAATCACAGCTCTACCAAAATCCACCGTAGTAGAGCTAGAAGTGTCTACTTGATAGTGCCTAATAAAGGTATTGATCGTGCTCCAGTTGGCTGCCTGACAGATCTTGTCTGCCGAAACTCTGGCCTGCGCCGCCCATGAAGTTGACAGGCTCCTGGTCGAATGCGCCCTTATCTCATCTGGGGGTAGCTGGTTGTTAGCCTTATAAGCACTCTGAATTGTTTTAACTAGCCAACTGGATATTGTCCTAGGAGTTGCCGCCTCACCTTTCCTATATCCAGCTGGGATCACCAGCAAGGTATCTGTTTTGCGCAAGCCACTTGTTTTCTCCAAATAGGCTAATAGCGCTCTAGATACGTCCAATGCATGCAGAGTAGGCGAGTTTTCTTCCGTAAAAACTGGCAAAGACCATTCTTGACTCATATGGAATGCAGTAGCCACCTTGGGGATGAATGATTGTACCGGCTTTATCTGTACCCGATCCCTGAAGAACGTGAGATACGGTTCCTTACAGTTTAGTGACTGTAGTTCCGACACTCTCCTGGCGGAGGTCACTGCTATCAAGAAAGTTGTTTTAAGTGTCAAATTCCATAAGGAACAGTCTGCTATCGGCTCGTATGGCTGTCCTGTAAGGTGTTGCAACACCATTGGCAAGTCCCATTTAGGAAATGTAATCTTTCTTGGTGGTCTCATCCTTAATACCGCCTTGGTAAATTGTCTTATCGTTATCAATGGGTGTGACGACCAGCGGAAATCTGAGAGGGCCGATATGGCCGAAATATGGACCTTGATAGTATGATAGGCCAGCTGTTTGTCAACCCCTGCCTGAAGGAAGGCAAGCACCTGATGTGGCTGTGGTTTCATCGGATCGAACTGTTGGGACACTGCGAATTGTACAAATCGGTTCCACACCCTGTAGTAGGTCGAGTTTGTAGTTGATTTCCTGGCGTTTAGTAACGTATTGATTACTGCCTCAGTACATCCGACTTCCCTTAATTTCCTCCTCTCAATTTCCATCCCACAAGGTTCATCCGGGAAGGATTGGGGTGATAGAGTGGTCCCTGTAACAGAAGATCCTGTGTCACTGTCAGACGTATCGGAAGATCCACTGCCATCTGTAGAACCATAGGGAACCAGGGACGTCTTGGCCATAGAGGTAGCACTGCTAATAAAGTAACTTTCTCTCCTCTGAGCCTGAGTAATAGCCGGTGAATCAACGGAGTCGGGGGAAAGACATACCCCAAGTTGAAGTTCCATGGGGCTGTCAATACATCTGTCGCTTCCGCCTCCTGACAATGGTGGTGACTGAAAAACCGTTTGCACTTGGCGTTCTGCCGGGTCGCCATTAGGTCTATTTGTGGATGGCCCCATTTGCGACATATCGTCCTGAAAGCAGATTGACTCAAGCTCCACTCGTGGCGATCCACCTTCATTCTGCTCAGATAATCTGGTATTATATTCAGAGTCCCCCGTATGTGTAATGCCTGAATCGATACAAGATTCTTCTCCGCAAATTGGAATATCCTGTCCACTTCCTTCATTAAGGGTATACTGCGCGTACCTCCCTGGTTCTGTATATAGCATACTGCGGTCATATTGTCCATTCTCAGCTGTATATTCTCCCCGGCAATACAGTGTCTGAAATGCAGGAGAGCCAGGTAAGCTGCTCTCAGTTCCAGCAGATTGGCCGGAAGGCTCATTTCCGTCTGTGACCAAGTTCCCTGGATAATCTGGTTGTTCAGCGTCGCTCCCCATCCCTGTTTGCTGGCGTCTGTGCCTATTATCAAGGGTGGTTTCTGTTGCAAGGGTGCTCGTGCTGACAAGTTCTCTCTTTTGAGCCACCAATCCAGGGTGCGGCTGGTTGAGGCGGAAATCGATATTTTCTGGGAGAGATCTCTCCTGTTCCATTGAGTTAGGAACTCCCATTGAAGTCTCCTGATGTGATAGTGTGCCCATGGTGTCGTTGGGATTGTGGCGGACATTGTCCCCAATACCCTCATGCACCACCTGGCTGGAATGAATCGTTTGGCTCGAATTTTCAGTACTCTGTTTCTCAGTATCTCTATTCTCTGTGGGGGAAGCGAGACCGCGTTCTCTGCTGTCATAAAACGAGCCCCTAAGAAGACAAGATCTTGTGTCGGCTGTAGATGACTTTTTTTGGCGTTTATTAGCCACCCAAACTTCGTTAGGGTCTGAACTAGAATCTCCCGATGTCTCAAGATGATGTGACGACTGCTTGCCAGCAGGAGGACATCGTCCAGGTAGTGGTACACTCGAAGGCCTTCCAGCCTGAGTAGTGCTATAACTTCCACCAGCACCTTCGTGAAGGTCCTCGGCGCGGTGCAAATGCCGAATGGCAGGCACGAAAATTGGAAATGTAAATCCGCTACACAGAACCTTAGATATGTTTGAAGATCCCGTTGGATGGGGATGTGGAGGTAGGCATCCTCCAGATCCACTGAGAGAAGCCAATCGTTTGGGCGTATGAATGTCATAATTGTCTGAAGGGATTCCATCTTGAATCGTTCTAAGTATATATATTTGTTGAGCCTTTTCAAGTCTAGCACCGGACGGAGGTCTCCCGACTTCTTTCTGACGAAAAATAGCTGAGAGTAAAATCCCCGTCCTCTGTCCTTCGCCGGTATTAACTCCACTGCCTGTTTGATCACCAGATCTGATAAGTATTTCCTTAGGATCTCTCTCTTCAGGTGAGACTCTGGAATTTTTGTCTGTATAAAACTGTTTCGCGGTGGAGGTGTGCTGAAAGTCCAGAAGTGGCCCGATGATATGGTGCGAATCACCCATGAGTTCTTTATCTCCCTTCTCCAAACCTGTGAGAAAAGTCTTAGTCTCGAACCTACGGGCCCCCCCTGAACTGGCGAGTTGTCAAAAGGACTTCTGCTGTCCTGGTACAGTGTTAGTATTTTTCTGCTTCAATGATCGATGTAAAGTCGATTGGTTTCCCTGCCAATTCCTACGATAACCACGACCAGGCCTATAGGATCTTGAAGTCTGATATCTTGTACTTTGAATAGGCCTCTGAGTAGTAGGAACAGGTCTTCTCCTCTGGCGTCTGTCCTGGGGAAGCAGACCCGACTTGCCCCCGGTAACCCTGTTGATGGCAGAATCCATTTTGTCTCCAAATAATGACCTGCCATCAAAGGGAATTTTACACCACATCTGGCGCGAAGAAGGATCTGCCGACCAGGACTTTAGCCAGAGTGCCCTTTTTGCCGTGACCGAGAGGAGCATAGATCTGGCTGAGCTTCTAAGTACATCAATTGCGGCTTCTCCGATAAACTCTCCCGCAATCTTGAAGTCTTCCAAAGCTGATATTAAAGTCTCTATCTCTGCTCCAGACCTTATGGCCTCTTCCATGTTCTCCGCCCAGGCCTGTATGGCTTTCCCGACTGACGTCAGGGCGATGGCTGGCTTACACGCTCCCCCCGATGTAGTATAGATTTTCCGTAAGTCTAGGTCCAGCCTCCTGTCCAGTACATCGATAAACGAAACCGAATCCTCTAGTGGAAGGGTCACATTTTTCGCCAGTCTTGCTATCGAGGCGTCCACCGTCGGAGGAGTGTCCAGTGATTTTACTTTGGCCTCTTCTAATGGGTAGAGTTTATTTAACTTATTATTCAAAGGAGGTTTTTTCTCCATCTTGGTCCATTCTTCTTCGATTATTTCCTGGATTTCTTCCATGAAAGGAAACGTGACTGAAGATTTTTTAAGATGTTTGTAGTATCTCTTTTGACCATCGCCTTCTGCAGTTTCTGGAGTAACGTCTTTCCACTGTATTGCCTCTCTTACCGCTTTCACAAAGGGTTGTACTAGATTGAAGTCAAATCCTACTGCGTAATCCTCGTTATCATCAACTTCCTGCTGAGCTGCGGCCATTGAGGATGAGGCGCCCTCGTCCGAGCGAGGGAGTGCTACTGGTGCCGGGTGAGACTGAATATATTCATTCATGGAGTCCTGAACCGCTCTCTTAATGATATCCGTTACGTCCACCGGTTCCGGCTCCACTGGTCTCCCCAATTCCCCAAAGCAACTTGCGCAGACTAATTTTCCCGGCATCACCGGATTTCCGCATGCTCTGCATGATCTTGGGCGTGAGTGTGAAGGTGTAGGATCCCTTGTCCTTTCCGACTGACGCCTTGGGGATCTACTGCGGTGTTCCTTTTTAGAATGCTTCTTCGCTTTCTTCGAGTGCCGAGAGGAACGTTTCTCCCCCCGATCTTTAGGGCTGCAAATAAGAAAAAAATTTAATTAGTTGGCACTCCATTTTTTTTTTTTTCCTACCTTATGACCCTTACCTAACACCAGCTGGCTGATCTGTATTGGGCGCAGTGATGCCTGAAGGGTCCATAGTGCTGCTGAAACCAGCTGCCAAGGAAGACAGAAAGAGCAGGTAAAGATGTGAGGACTAAGTATCCTTCCCCATAACATGCCCTCCCAGGTGTTACCAACCTCCTGGTCTCCTTATCCCGTTTCCGCACTGTCCACACGTCTCCTGTGAGGGTGAGAGGGGCCATGCAGTGCGGAGAACACCGGATTTAAACCGGCGCCCCCGCTGACGTCACATGCCTTTCCGAAATGGGACGAACTTCCGCGACCCACGGAGAAACGTGTGCACTGCGCATGCGCAAAGCACGTCACGTCACCCTCTCTGCCAGCGCAACCAACGAGGAGAGAGGCGCACACCCGGAAGAGTGTGGACGCTCCAAAAAATGCTAGGCCTGTTTAGAAAACATGCCTAGAATCGCTCTGAAATCTGCTTCAAAAACCTCTAGCCTTTTGCAGATCTGCTAGAGGTTTTTGGTGTGCACTGGGCCTCAGACTTATACATACTACAAATCAGGGGCATAACAATAGGGGATGCGACCCCTGCACCCGCATTCATGCCGAAGGTTCCGATCACTAAGTGCTTCATGTTACTTCCTGTGTAAACAGGAAGTAGCATGAAGCTCTTAGAGATCGGAGACCTCCGACGAGAAGGAGGTATGTGTTCAGCCTGCCGCCGCTGCCCGCCCGCTGCCACTATTGATTGCAGGAGGGGAGCGCTGAGAGGAGAGCCCGAGGTGAGGGAGGGGGGGAGGGAATGCCCCCCTCCTCACCGATGTGCGGCCACTCTTTTTTTTTTTTGCAGGGGGCCCAGGGATTTCTAGTTTCTCCCCTGCTACAAATCTCTGTTATGTCATCCATGTGTCACGCCATCTACTAATAGCTTTTTTTTTATTGTTTTTTTTTTTTAAATCATCTAGCTAGCCTAGCGCTAGCTACATGACAGCCACTGTGCAGCGGCATCCTCCTACCCTCTTCGATCGCCTCTGGCGATCAAGCCTGTCCGGAAACCCCGTTCTGAACGGGATTTCCATTAGGGCTTCCCCTGTCACCATGGCGACGGGCGGGATGACGTCACCGACGTCGTGACGTCAAAGAGAGTCCCGATCCACCCCTCAGCACTGCCTGGCACTGATTGGCCAGGCAGTGCATGGGTTCTGGGGGGGCGGCGCGGCAGGTAGCGGCAAATCGGCGCGGAGCGGCGGCAATTGGTGTGCAAACGCAGCTAGCAAAGTGCTAGCTGCGTGTAGCAAAAAAAAAAAGTTATGCAAATCGGCCCAGCAGGGCCTGAGAAATCCTCCTGCGCGGCTTATTACCGCCAGGAAGGTTAAACAACATCAGTTGCCAGCCAGTCCTTCTGATCATTCTGGCATCAGCAGTGTCTGACTCACACAACTGAAACAAGCATGCAGCTAATCTTGTCAGATTTTTGTCAGAAACATCTGATTTTCTTGCTTGTTCAAGGTCTGTGGCTAAAAGTATTAAAGGCAAAAGACTGCTAGGCAACTGGTATTGTTTAAAATTAAATTAATATGTCAACCTCCATATCCCTCTAAATTCAGGACTCCAATGGACCACAACTGACCATTGCAACGGATACTGCACTGTCTGCTCTGGCTGGTCGTTGGAGATCAGGCTGAGGCCTGGGACCCACTAGGGCCTAGTGCACACCAGAGCGGTTCTGCTGCGGTTTGCGATACACCTGCGGGTGCGGATCCGCTAGGGTAATGTATTTCAATGGGCTGGTGCACACCAGAGCGGGAGGCGTTTTGCAGAAACGCATACTCCCGGGCTGCTGCAGATTTTGGATTGCGGATGCGTTTCTGCCTCAATGTTAAGTATAGGAAAAACGCAAACTGCTCGGAAAAACGGCACTTCAGAGCGGTTTGCCAGGCGTTTTTTGTTACAGTAGCTGTTCAGTAACAGCTTTACTGTAACAATACATGAAATCTACTACACCAAAAACGCTACACAAAACCGCAAAACGCTAGCTGAAACGCTACAGAAAAAGAAGAAAAAGCGTTTCAAAATCTGCTAGCATTTTGCGGATCTGCTAGCGGTTTTTGGTGTGCACCAGGCCTGAGAGAGCTTTTCTGAGCACTTTGTGATTTGAAAAGCTATTGCTAATGTAATGCTATGGGTGTGATCCCAATGGAGGGATGTGATTTTATAAAAATCCCTCATAGCATTGCATTAGCAAGAGCGTTTTCAAATCACTAGCGCTTAGAAAAAACTTCTAGTGGGTTTGAGCCCTCAATTGTGAACCAAGCCTTAAGGCTCATACACACATCAGACCATAGTCTTTGGAAAATGAAAGATCACAGACCAATCTTACCACCCTTCATGTAGTATGAGAGCCATACCTTCAAAGTCATTTCTATGGAGCTGAACTCCCCATCAGAAAAAAATCTTTGCAAGATGCTGCACACACAGATGCTGTACAGACACAAAAGATCAGTATCTGCAAAAGATCTGTTCCTGCCAAAGATCCGTTCCTGCAAATTGCATTCATAGTCTGATATCTGCAGATCATCATACACACCTTGTTTAACTGACATTCATCTGCAGATCAGACAATCATCTGCAGATCTGAAAATCCATCCTGGTGGACCTGATCTGCAGATGAATGTCTGTTAAACAAGGTGTGTATGAGATCTGCAGATATCATAGACTATGAATGCATTTTGCAGGAACGGATCTTTTGCAGGAACGGATCTTTTGCAGATACTGATCTTTTGAATGTGTACAGCATCTTTGTGTGCAGCATCTTGCTAAGATTTCTGTCTGATGGGGAGTTCACCTCCATAGAATAGACTGTGAAGGTATGGCTCTCATACTACATGGAAGGGGGTAAAATTGGTCTGTGATCTTTCATTTTCCAAAGACTATGGTCTGATGTGTGTATGAGCCTTAAGAGTGCATACACACAAAGACTTTTATACATATAGTATGAGGGCCAGCATATTTTAAATACTATTAACAGATTGTGTAGGTAAGCTTCCGGGTGGTTTCAAACTGGGGCGGTGGAGTGTGGTACTTTTAGGGCCTGTTTCCACTACACGCAGATTCTGCATGCAGAAAACTGACTCCAATGAATGCATTATGGCAATGCAGACAGGGATTTTTGAAAAAGATGGCGGTGGCAGTGTGACGTCTATTTACAAATATATAACGTGTGTTTTGCAGCTGACCACTGTGAATCCAGCCTTAGTCCTTCTATCTTTTCAAGTCACTTAAAGGACAACTGTAATGAGAGGAATATGGAGGCTGCCATATTTATTTCCTTTTAAGCAATACCAGTTACCCGGCTATCCTACTTATCCTCTGCCTCTAATACTTTTATTCATGGACCCTGAACAAGCATGCAGCAGATCAGGTGTTTCTGACATTATTGTCAGATCCGACAAGATTAGCTCCATGCTTGTTTCAGGTGTGCGATTCAGACACTACTGCAGCCAAATTGATCAGCAGGGCTGCCAGGAAACCGGTATTGTTTAAAAGGAAATAAATATGGCAGCCTCCATATTCTTCTCACTTCACTTGTCCTTTAAAATTCCCATTGCAATGCTTCTGTTTTACTCATACTTTGTTTGTTGTTTCAAATGTATTCATTGTCTAAAAAATAAAATATGATGTTCATTTTGTGGCTTATGTTGAAAGGGGGGTGGTTATTAATAGCACCTGTTAATATGATATTTAGTGCAGCATCCTATGGCGCTTTGGGTCCGCCAGGAGAAAAGCGCAATATAAATGTTATTTGTCTTGTCTTGTCTTGTCTTGTCTTAACAGCTCACAATATTGCAATCAAACTAGACTAAAAGTGAAGTATTCACCATTAGAGACACAACCTGATTACCTGTGTCTTTATTAAATTTGTATTTATTACCTGTGTATTGATTAAGTCTCTCCAGTTAACTATTTGACTTCTGGTCCCAATTTTCTTTGCACCTGTTATAATAATTCCCCCACCGTACCCCACCCCCTCCTATTTTGAGACAGTGGGTGATGTGGTTAATCCCAGCATGGGAGATATTTGCATAGGCATGTTTGTTTTCATTTGCACGCCTGTCACGTAACAAAACAGCGTCACCACATTCAAATTCCCTTTAAGACTTAGAAGAAAGGAATATTACCTGCTATAGCTCCATTCAGAGTTAAAGGACAACGGAAGCGACGGGGCTATGGAGGCTGCCATATATATTTCCTTTTAGGCAATGCCAGTTACCTGGCTGCCCTGCTGATTCTCTCCCTCTAATACTTTTATCCATACATCCGGAACAAGCATGCAGCAGATCATGGGCTTGATTCATTAAGCTGCACTGCTAAAGCAGCGTGCCTTAAAGAGACACTGAAGCGAAAAAAATATATGATATAATTAATTGGTTGTGTACTATGAATAATTACTAGAAGATTAGCAGCAAAGAAAATATTCTCATATTTTTATTTTCAGGTATATAGTGTTTTTTCTAACATTGCATCATTCTCTAATATGTGCAGATTACACAACACTCAAAATGATTCTTTCAGAGCAGTCTGTGAACTAATGACCTCTCCTCTGGCAGATAAAAAGAAAACACTTGAGATAATAAAAGTCAGAAGACAGCCCTCTCCACCACTTGTCGTAGAGCTTAAAGCCAATGGGTACCGCTATAAAAAAAAAAGTCAGATACTCACCTAAGGAGAGGGAAGGCTCGGTCCTAATGAGCCTTCCCTCTCCTCTCCCGGTGCCCTCGGTGCTGCGCTGGCTCCCCCGTTCGCGTCCGCCGCCGCAGGGACTTCGGAGGTCTTCAGGAGCACTCGGGCTTCCGAAGACGGGCCGCTCCATACTACGTACGCGCGAGCGCGTCATAGAGGGCGTTCGCACATGCGTAGTATGGAGCGGCCCCGTCCTCGGGAGCCCGAGTGCTCCCAAAGGCTTCCGAAAGCTCCCTTCGGCATGCGGAAGTGGCAGTATTTGACCGAACTGGTCGAATACTGCCACGGGGGATCCTGCGCGGGACCGGACACCGGGAGAGGAGAGGGAAGGCTCATTAGGACCGAGCCTTCCCTCTCCTTAGGTGAGTATCTGACTTTTTCTTTTTTGAAACGGTAAACATTCACTTTAATGGCTTTATTGCATAGAGATAACAACTGGAGTTTCTTATCACTTTCTGTACTGGAAACAATTAGGCTGATGTATCTGATCTTAATGTTTTATTTCTTAGCTGTACCACACATACAAATCATAATATCATAATTTTTTTTTTGCTTCAGTGTCTCTTTAAAGGGGAATTGAAGTAAGAGGTATACGGAGGCTGCCATATTTGTTTCCTTTTAATAAATACCAGTTGCCTGGCAGCCCTGCTGGTCTATTTCTCTGCAGTAGTATCTGAATAACACCAGAAACAAGCATGCAGCTAGTCTTGTCAGATCTGACTTTAAAGTCTGAAACACCTGATCTGCTGCATGCTTGTTCATGAGCTAAGGCTAATAGTGTTAGAGGCAGAGGATCAGCAGGGCTGCCAGGCAACTTTTACTGCTTAAAAGGAAATAAACATGGCAGCCTCCATATACCTCTCTCTTCAGTTCCCCTTTAAAGTGAAGGAGCGGCCGCTAATGCATGCTTACATAGTAGCGCTCACTGCCTTAGGAAGGCACGCTCCTATCTAACAAAGGCACGCTCCTATCTAACAAAGGCACGCTCCTAAGGAAGGCACACTCCTTACATAGCAGTGAGCGCATTACAGTGTTGCCAACTCATCCCTTTAATTACTGACACATCTAAGTTATACAGGTTCTGGGGCTATTTGCACATAATCAGTGCCTTAACTGCATCTACCTAGCCACAAAACCTGTATAATTCATATGTGTCAGTAATTAAAGGGAAGAGTTGGCAACACTGGCGCATTAGCGGCCGCTCCTTCACATTAAAGAGTAACTGTTAGCCCCCAAATTGAAATTTAAAACACTATTGCAATGTTTTATTTATTATATAAGTGAGCCAAAAAGCCAATGTACAAGTTAAAAATCAATCTAATTTTGTTACTATCTAACCTTTTCCCCCAGCTCCGGACGCAAGCCGCATATCAGATACTGTAGCATGCAGAGCATGCCTATGTCTGGCCGACCCCCCTCTCCCCCCCAGGACCAGGTGCCAATATATTCTCCCCACCGCAGCTGACCGCTCTGACACGGAGAGAGCGGCAGCACTTCCAGAGCAGCACCGCAGAGCAGCCGCCGCTGAGTCACATGTGAGAGAATCACATGTGAGAGAGATGCACGGCGCTGGCTGCTCTGCGGTGCTGCTCTGGAAGTGCTGCCGCTCTCTCCGTGTCAGAGCGGTCAGCTGCGGTGGGGAGAATATATTGGCACCTGGTCCTGGGGGGGAGAGGGGGGTCGGCCAGACATAGGCATGCTCTGCATGCTACAGTATCTGATATGCGGCTTGCGTCCGGAGCTGGGGGAAAAGGTTAGATAGTAACAAAATTAGATTGATTTTTAACTTGTACATTGGCTTTTTGGCTCACTTATATAATAAATAAAACATTGCAATAGTGTTTTAAATTTCAATTTGGGGGCTAACAGTTACTCTTTAAGGTGCGCTGCTTTAGCAGTGCAGCTTAATGAAACAAGCCCCATGTGTTTCTGACATTATTGTCAGAGCTGGCAAGATTAGCTGCATGCTTGTTTCTGGTGTTATTCAGAGACCACTGCAGCCAAATAGATCAGCAGGGCTGCCAGGCAGCTGGTATAGTTTAAAAGGAATGCCTCCATATTCTACTCACTTCAGTCCTTTAAGTATAGAGATGGGGCTCATTAACCACATTCTTTAGATTAGTCTTTTCTGAAGGTGCCCACTAATGATACAATCTTGATTGTACAATCTTACCACTTGTATGTAGTAATAATAATAATTAGTACAGTACTTTTCTACTGCCGGACTCAAAACACTTGCGAGGCAGCCACTAGAGTGCACTCAGTAACAGTGTTAGGGAGTCTTGCCCAAGAACACCTTACTGAATAGGTGCTGGCTTACTGAATGAGGAACAGCCAAGATTTGAACCCTGGTCTCCTATGTCAGAGGCAGAGCCCTTAACTATTACACTATCCCACCACTAATATAAGGGACTACCTAAAGCATCTATTCAAAGTATATTCACTAATTTTACCCTTTGTCTACATAGGTTCATTAAGACTGGACAAAAAAGATTGTATCATAGTGGGCATCAAGGCACTTATACATTACTTGATTTTCCTGCTCGATCGACCATTCGATTTGATCATTTTATCAGATCGGGGGAGAGTAAATTATATTCCATTCTGTTGGATCGAAGGAAATTGGTCAATATTTGGTAGAATTGACCAATTTAGGCGATTGGGCAGGATGGAAAATGTTGATCGATCAAATTGACTACTGTTCACTTGATTCCGACTGACACAATCGACTGGCTGAGCATGGAAACACAACATCATTCAACTGGATTAGTGAAGGATAATCGCATAGGATCTCTCTTGCAGTGTGTGGGCCACTAGTCGATTGACTATTGATTGACCACCCTGTTGAGGATCGCACAATAAAGTCAACCATTTAATCGCTTGGTGGAATATCAAGTAATATGTAGGCACCTTTACATTAACCCAGTGCTGCTCTATATAGTCCATTTATAAGGAGCCCCATGTCTGTTTATTTTTGATTGGATTTGTGGACAGATAAACTCTGGTTACCATGGGTTACGGCACTTTCTGTTTTACATATAGTAGTCTTGGGTTTAAAGGACCACTACCGCAAAAATTGTAAAATTTTAAATACATGTGTACATGTACAAATAAGTACATTTCTTCCAGAGTAAAATAAGCCATAAATTACTTTTCTAGTATGTTGCTGTCATTTACAGTAGGTAATAGAAATCTGACATTACCGACAGGTTTTGGACTAGTCCATCTCTCCATAGGGGATTCTCAGCATGGCCTTTATTCTTTATAAAGACACTCCCTGAAAATGATTCATACAAAGATGCTGGCCAGCCTCCCTGCTCGCTGCACACTGATTTGGCACTTGGACAGAGCAACTGCCATTCATAAAACGCTTTTCAAAATAAAAAAAAAAAAACTGAGAATCCCCCATGAGGAGATGGACTAGCCCAAAACCTGGCGATTCTGTTAAATTTCTACTACTTACTGTAAGTGACAGCAACATAGGAGAAAAGTAATTTATGGCTCATTTTACTCTGGAAGAAACGTACTACTTATGTGTATGTGTACACATGTATTTTAAATGCTACAATTTTCGCGAAAGTGGTCCTTTAAGTTGCCACTTCCTTACCAGTTATTTGGTAGAATATAGGTATGGAGCAGGTTTGGAATTTATTATTTTAGTATTTATTTAAGGCGCATGGGGGCCCAGAGCGGTCAATTACTAACCTTCCCTTCCTACAGGCAACTTTATTTCACATCAGGTGTTTTTGTGACTTAGCTTGTTATGGGTGTGAAGATCATGATAATCACACTTGTTTTATGACCCTTGTGAGATGGGCCTCAAGGCCGTTAAGGCCACCCGGGGGGGGGGGGGGGATATGGGGCACGGAAAGGGGTGTGAACAATGAGGGGTCCCATCAAAGTTTCGCGGGGGGAGGGGCATGACTTGGTGTTACGCCACTGTCTAGAGCAGGTGTGTCAATCCCAAATAGAAAGTGGGCCGAAATTAAACACTGGGACCAAGTCACAGGCCAACCTCAATGTCTACTGGCCACCTTCCTCCCTTATAAAGTTCCCTGGTGTGTAATGGCTCCCCTCCAACCCCTATACAGTTCCCCATTGTCTAGTGGTCCTCCTCTCTCCCCTATACAGTTCTCTAGTGGTCCTCCCTCCCCTATACAGCTCCTTGGTGTCTAGAGGCCCCCACCCTCCACTATACAGTTCCCTAGTGTTTAGTGCTTTCCCCTACCTCCCCCAAATTGCTTCCCTGGTGTTCTATAGCTTCACCTTTAAGATAGCCTCCCTGGTAGTCTAGATAGGGCCAAACATAATGCAAAGTGGGGAAACCACTTGAGGGCCAAATGTAATGGCTCTGAGGGCCAAATTTGGCCCGTGGGCCAGAGTTTGACATGTCTGGTCTAGAGGAAGTCACTAGTTTACTCAGTTGTCTTTATCATCTCATGAGTCTAAAGGCCACAGCTGCTTCAGGGCCTCTTGGGAAGCCAAGCTGACAATTACGTCTTCTTGTCACAGAGAGAGAGAGAGAGATCCCTGTGAGATTATGAAATTGAGATTTTGACCTCATAAATGACCAGGAGACCTCATTGAGACGCAATAGCCCAGAAGGCAATCAGCCAAATACTAAATCTACTTTTCCTTGTTTGTAACATTCTGGCGGTTCCATTTAACTAAACAATAACGCAGCTATTGATTTCGAAATAGAACTTTCCATTACCGGTCGCTCATGGCTCACCTTGTCCCCCGACGCAGCACTCATGAGTCATTCCTGCGAGCTGCTCATTCATTACTTAACATTGACGTGAATTGATTGAGGCCAAAAATGAATTGGCTTTTGAAATAATTGACTATATTTAGGTTCTGACATAAAATATAAATACAGCAGGGGAGAGAAGCATCAGATAATGCTGTATAATTACAGCTGGCTGATATATTTGTGTACGCAGGGCGAGTGCGGTTTAATCAGTTAATGGTTCTATAGTATTGCTTTGTCTATCAGGGGTTCTATTCATAAAAAATCATAATTGTAGATGTTTGGAATTCTGAATCAGTCTTCCTCTTTGAAAGGTTCTAACACACAGAGATAAGCTGCTTGTATTTCATGGAAATTCGTTTCAGCAATGTAGATGCTGCTTCCACTGGTACAATGTTTCAGTTAGGCTTTTTGTTTTTGTAGACCCTTTTGAGAAAGTTCGAGGCCCTATTAACTAATGCATTGCATTGCGTTGCATTGTGTTGTGGTGCATCCCATTTGCCAAAATGGGATGCAATGCAAAGCAACCCAACGCAAGGCGTTAAGTGTGAATAAGGCCTAAAGGGAAACTCTACTTTTGTTTTAAAACTGCTATAAGAATAGATGGGTGCTGCACTAATATTTTTGATTGAGATCCCTTTTACCATTGCATGGAAAATCTGCATTGCCCTGTTTCACTGCAGGGCAACACAACAACAATGCAAGGCAACGGAGCCTAGCACACTTAATGCGACAGAAGTGCCTGATCCACTGCTGAGCCGACGCAGGGGCAACAGCGCACAACAAGTGTAATACTGGCCTCAAAGTATATCTGACTTGAAGCACAGCGACTGATCCACATGCCTCTGTGCACTATTATCCTGTCCTCTCCTTACCCACCCACTGCCCCTCGATAATCACACCTTGAAAAATCTGACTTTCTGCAAAAGTCAAATTTTCAGATAGGACGAAACAGGCTTCCAATATGCGGAGGTAAAGGTGGTTGCGGTGGGTATGTGCAGCGATTTGTCCGAATTATGTATTTTCTGTACCCCTGAGACTGCTGGTACTTCAGTGGTCAAAGGATACCTTAGCCCTAATTTAAATTTCAAAATTAAGCTTACCGCAATCTCCCGACTCCCATCTTGCATCATGCATCAATGCATCACTGTCTATTTCCTATTTGACGCTGTTTGACCCGACATACTGTGCTGTGCATGCACAGTATGTCCTATTGGGCGGCCTGTGACCGTGCTCGCCAGTGCGAGGATGTACCCGACGTGCGCACACTCCACTGGAGAGAGCCATTACAGGCAGCCCATTAACACATACTGTAAATGCGCAGTGCAGCATGTCAGGTCAAAGGGCACCGACCAGGAAATAGACAATGGAAGGTATAGTGGACAAACAGAGGAAGACGCCGGGCCATGGGAGGTGTGGGAAGCCGATGCACACCTCCCCACACACACGCACATTTCATTTTTCAGACTCTCTATTTCTGTCTGAAGCTAACATTAGGTCCAAAGCCAACACCAACATCTTCTTCAATGACTATAGAAGACTTATTGGATATATATTACCTAATAAATGGTGTTGTCCTGTTTCAAACTTGCTGCCTTAAAGAGAACCTGAGGTGGGTTTCTGCCATCAATATTAGGACATATATCGCAGCTCCCCGCCTGTGTCCCTTCCCTCCCCACCTCCATAAGCTGATTGGAGGAAGCTAACGGAGGCGGGGAGGGAAGGGACAAAGGTGGCGACTAGGAAGCCACACTATAGAGGAGGCGAAGGAGCAGCGGTGAATGGCAGCAGAAAGGCCGACTAGCGACAATCTGTGTGTCGCTAGCCTGGCAGTTTTTATATTGGGGGACAGTAGAGCACAGGGGGGTGGGGCCTGGGGGCGCACTATAAGGACACAGAGGCTGGGCATTGTATGCCGAATGTGCCTCTGTGTCCTAATATTAATGTCAGAAACCCACCTCGCGTTCTCTTTAACTGATGGCTAACACTGTACTATTCTATGTTCTGTTCTTACTGAGATCAGTTTTGCAGCTCAACCCCTATCTTGATTCTTCATTTGCAAATATACAGGGCAGGGGCTTATGTTACTTTTATGTAAATTTTTGCTCCAAAAGATGCATTAGGGCTTATTTTCAGGGAATGTCTTATTTTTCTGTGAACAATCTATTATTCTTGAACAAAAAAAAAATCAACATTTATTCAAACATAGTCACGTCATCACATTCTGGAACATCATCATTACTACCCAAACCCTGAATTCCCTTGTGAATTTCTTGTGACTGTTTCCTTCCTTTTTCTATGTACTATGGGGTGTGTGCTTTCCTTGATGAGGGATCTATCAGTCCTGCTGCATTCTATTGCCAATTCAATTTACTTTTTTACATGTATACTGTAGCTGTCTGGGCACTATTTCAACTGACTGTAACTAGGGCTTGTTTTTGGAGTAGGGCCTGTATTTTGTGCATCCTTTAGAATGTCTTAGTTGCAGGGAAACAGGGTAAATACAACAGGTACAGACATTGCCTTCAACATTTACTCATATCGTAGATCTCCTTTACTGTATACAGTGCAGATTAGGAAAAGAAGTCAAACAACTTTTAAGATACCGCAATCTACAACATTACTTCTCTGATTTGTAACTTGGCTTTATCCACTGTTTTCTATGTTTTATGTTTTTCTTGTTACTTGTATTACTTTATGTGCCAAAGGAGCCTTCTCCCTGTGCCTGGGCTCTTGCTCACTACTGAACATCTCTAGAGTCAGTTTTTGAATAAGCCAATTAACCTCCAATATTACATTTCCTGTTTCGTCTTCCAGTGCCAAAAAGATCCTCAGCTGGTTGACAAGATCATGAACGATCTGGATTCCAATAAAGATAATGAAGTTGACTTCAACGAATTTGTGGTTCTAGTCGCTGCCCTGACTGTTGCCTGCAATGACTTCTTTGAAGAACAGCTACGGAAACAGGGGAAATAGATACAACCCCAGGACTATGATGACTCCTGCAAGCAGTAACTGTTAAGATGTAACGGGAAAGAGTGAACAGTCAATGTTATGGAAACATGTTTTACTATGTCATTGATACTTCAACAATAAATGTTAAATAAATATATTTTTGTCTGTGCACTTCATTTAAAATATAATACACAAGATATGTATTTCTAAAAGCAGATTGTATTCAGTGTCTTAACAGTCCTGGAAAATCTGCAGAGGAAATATAATTTATTGAGCAGTGTTATTGGGAATTAGTTCTTTAACCACTTCACCACTGAGGGGTTTTACCCCTTGAACACCAGAGCAATTTTCACCTTTCAGCGCTCCTTCCATTCATTCGTCTATAACTTTATTATTACTTATAGGAATGAAATGAACTATATCTTGTTTTTTCCGCCACCAATTAGGCTTTCTTTAGGTGGGACATTATGCCAAGAATTATTTTATTCAAAATGTGTTTTAATGGGAAAATAGGAAAAAATCTGGGAAAAAATGTATTATTTTTCAGATTTCGGCCTTTATAGTTTTTAAATAATGCGTGCTACTGTACCCATGAAATTTATTTTCTCATTTGTCCCGATTATAAAACCGTTTAAATTATGTCCCTATCACAATGTTTGGCTCCAATATTTTATTTGGAAATAAAGGTGCATTTTTTTAGAGTGTTATACCCTCTTGACATAAATATTTAAAAAGTTCAGTCCCTAAGGTAACTATTTATGTATTTTATTTTAATTGTATTTTTTTTAATTACAAAAAAAAAATTGGGGAGTGTGGGAGGTAATTAGCTAATTTTTAATGTTTAACCACTTCACAACGGAGGGGTTTTACCCCTGAAGCACCAGCGCTATTTGTGCCTTGCAGCGCTGCTTCCATTGATTGTTTTCAGTGATATGATTGGTTATTGGGGACTGGGGTCCCCATAACCAATCATTGCACTGCAGAGCGGGGGTGTGTGCGCGCACGCGCGGGTCGCGGGGGCGCGCGATCGCGCGCTGCACATTTGTTTACATTTAATTGTTATCAATGGAGACTGCTTCTGTTTGAAGCAGTCTCCCATTGTGTCCGCAATCGGCGCGTCTAATTGGATTTAGGAACGCTTGTTCCTAACATCCAATTAGTCACCTGCTGTGCTGGCTGGCTGGAGTGTGCGCGCGAGGTCCCCGCCCACTCCCAGCCAGTAAACAAACAAGTGCGCCTTTCTCCGTCCCTGGGGGTGAAGCAGTGCGCAGAGGGACGGAGAAATTTAGCACTGGGGGGTAAAGTGGTTAACTAATGTATTTGTATATGAAAAATGCTTTAGGGTGTAGTTTTACTATTTGGCCACAAGATGGCCACAGTGAGTTTTTATTTATGCGACCTGCAAGCATACAGGAAGTACGCTTGCAGGAAGTTCAGGGAGGCTGGGCAACTTTTTTTTTTCACAATGATCGCGCTGCTTCTTGTAGAAGCAGCTGATCATTGCGGGGGGCTTAGATCAACGAACGGGAAAGGTTTTTCCCGTTCATTGATCTCCGAGCGGGCGGCGGCGTGCACGAGCGCGGGGGCGTGCGGACGAGCGAACGGGAGCGCGGACAGCGGCGGGAGCGGCGTCAGGTACGGATTTCTCTGTCCCTTGGTGGTAACAGGGTGGAAAAAAGGACGGAGAAATCCGTACCGCTGGGGGTAAAGTGGTTAATGGGGAAGACTATATAGGCTATTATAGCCAAGCCATATTTTTACATTGTAGTTCCGAGAGAGAGAGAGAGAGAGAGTGTTAGTTACATGTTGATATAGCGCAGGAAAATGGCAGAGATAGTGGCTGGATAGTGTGATTTGCATTCTTAAAACAGAAGGTTCTTGCGATAAATCAGCTTTAAGTGAACATCTGTGGTTACCCACAATGCACCACCACTGAATATGCAAATTATCTCTTTATGCCCTTGTAGCCAGATGTGCTTTTTAGTAAGAGGGCTTTTCGGTCTCTTTTAGTCCCCTATACTTTCCTAGTGGTTTGGGTCACCCCGAGCAGCTTTGTGACTGTTGGCTGGATAGTGTAATGGTTAAGGACTCTGCCTGTGACACAGGAGACCTGGGTTCGAATCTTGGCTCTTGAGTAAGCCAAGTAAGTTAAGTAAGCCAGCACCTATTCAGTACAGAGACGTTGGGTAAGGGCCCATTCACACTTAAAAGCGTGGGTGATTGTACCGCGATTAACGCAGCAAAATCACTGTAAACTCTTGCGATCAGCTATTTTATAAGCACTGTATCGCGATAGCTCCAGAATGCTGTAGGGAACATGTTTTGTGATTGCCCCTAATAGTGAAACACCTGCAATTGGCAGCAGTCGCGGTAATAAAATCCCTGTCATAGATTAATATTGCGCTATCGCTTTAAAAATCACCCGCTAATTGCCAAAGTGAGAACGGGCCCTAAGACTCTTTAACACTGCTACTGTTTACTGAGCGCGCCCTGGTGGCTGCAGTTCAAGCGCTTTGAGTCCACCAGGAGTAGTTCAATCCTCTGTTACATTTGTATTGTGTTCAAGATGGGAATTTCTCTCATTTCCTCTTTTATTCCTCTCTATTAGTTTAACTTCCTGTCTGTTCTTTCCCGTGTTTCAGCACCCCTATCTTTTTTTTATATTTACCCAGGGCTGTTTCTGGCATTGTGGTTGCCCTAAGCAAAACACAACACTAACTTTTACCTTTCTCTCCATTGCTACATCATTACCCAATCTGAACTTAAAGTGAACCTCCAGACTAAAATTCTACTCAGCAGCACTTAAAAGGCTTGATGTTTCTTTAACAGTTTTACAGGATCAGAACTTTGTTTTTCTTATCCAAAACTCATTTTTAGTTGCACAGAAGAAAACTGCCTGGGCATTTTTCCCCTGATGCTGTGCAAAGCGTGATGGGATTTCTGATATTGTTGTTCTCGTCCTGCTGTTTTGGTGCAATTTTTTTTTTTTTTTAATTTGAGATTTGAAGCCTAGTGTGTGCAGCTGGGAGGGGTGATCAGGACACAGGACAGTTGGAACTGTGTCTCCTGCTCCCTGTCACCTCCTTTCAACCAAAAAGGTAGCTGCCTTCATGACAAAGATGGCTGCCTCCATGAAATCACAAACATTTGCCTGTTCTTTTGAAACAGGGTGGGTAAGAGATTATATTACCTATCTATTTTAATTAATATAGCTAATGTAACTTAATGACAGTATGTTTGTTTAGGCTGAAGTTCCCCTTTAATGTATTTTCCAACATATACAGAGCTAAATATTAACATCCAGAGGTGTTGAGGCATTCAGCAAATTATATATATGTTACGGCCAGAACCCGAAGTTTGGCCACTTCTAGTTCTGGCCGGCCACTTCGGGTTCTGGCCGGCCAATGCGCGAAGTGGCCGCTGCGCTGCGGCCAATGTTAGAAATGGAATGATTCCTCTGAGGTTAATGTATCTTCTGGCCGCAGCGCAGCGACCAAACGTTTAACAACTTAGTGAATTTATTGCAATTCAGCCGGCGGCAATGTAACAATTCAAGCCGCCGGCTTTTTTTTTTTCTGCCTCTCTCTCTCTCTCCTCTTATGGGCAGTCGGCGGGGACATGCGTGTCCCCGGGAGTCGTTCGTGGCGCCAGGGCAGCAGAGCGGGGAGGCTGCAGACATTGCTTCTGCCAGCACCCGCTCTGCAAGAACAGCAGGATCCCCCTGCCGCGACGAACGACTCCGGGGGGACACGCGTGTCCCCGCCGGCGGCCCATAGGAGAGCGAGAGAGGCGGGGGGGGGGGGGGGAGGAGAGAGAGGCAGAAAAAAAAAAAAGCCGGCGGCTTGAAATGTTACATTGCCGCCGGCTGAATTGCAATAAATTCACTAAGTTGTTATACGTTTGGCCGCTGCGCTGCGGCCAGAAGATACATTAACCTCAGAGGAATCATTCCATTTCTAACATTGGCCGCAGCGCAGCGGCCACTTCGCGCATTGGCCGGCCAGAACCCGAAGTGGCCGGCCAGAACTAGAAGTGGCCAAACTTCGGGTTCTGGCCGTAACATATATATGTTGCGGCCAAAACCAGAAATCGGCCAATTCTAGAATTGACCGGCCGTTTCTAGAACTGGCCGATTTGACGTCGGCCAAAGTCCAAAATGCAGGGAATTTCTGACATTGGCCGGCCAGTTCTAGAAACGGCCAAAGTCAGTCGGCCAAAGTCCAAAACGCACAAATCCCAGAACATCCCGGGTCCTGTCCAGCACCATGAATGGCACTCGGAACTTCCTCTCTGCTCTGAAAGATACACAACAGCATAATAACCTTCACAGGAAAAAGAAAAAAAAAAAGTTCTTTGTCACAGCTAATACACAATCCTGCAACAAATTAGCAGCGTGTCTACTTCTTCACGGAAGCAGACAAATTTGTTATCATCCTGCGCTTTAAAATTAGCTGCTCTGCCGTGGCAGTCGAGTGACACAGAGGAGAGATCAAATTACAGTGGTGATTAGTCATGGCTGGGTGTGTTTCTCTGGGCGCTTTGCATGGCTGGGGGTGCTTTGCATGGCTGGGGGGGCTTCGCTGGGCGCTTTGCATGGCTGGGGGGGGGGCTGCGCACTTTGCATGGCTGGGGCCAGGGGCGTACCCAGAAAGCCCCGGCCCCCCCTGCAAAAAAAAATTCCCCCCCCCCAGGGCCCGCTTGGGGAATTTTTGGGGGCAGGAGAGGTCGCAGCATAAGAGGAGAGCTGTGGCCGCAGATCGGTGGGGAGGGGGGAAATTTCCCCCCCCCCTCCCTCACCTCAGGCTCTCCTCTTAGCGTTGTCCCTCCTGCAATCATTGGTGGTGCTTGTGGCAGCCGCGGCGGTGGCGGCAGGCAAGCTGAGCACATACCTCCATCTGGCCGGTCTCCGATCACCAAGTGCTTTATGGAACTTCCTGTGTAAACAGGAAGTTCTATGAAGCTCTTAGTGATCGGAGACCTCTGGCCAGAAGGAGGTATGTGCTCAGCTTGCCTGCCCCCGCCGTTGCTGCCACGAGCACCACCAATGATTGATTGCAGGAGCGGGAGCGCTAAGAGAATCCACTTCTCACATGTACACCACTTTGTATTGGTCTTTCACGCGGAATTCCAATAAAATTGATTCATGTTTGTGGCAGTAATGTGACAAAATGTGGAAAACTTCAAGGGGGCCGAATACTTTTGCAACCCACTGTATGTACATTTGTAATTTGCACCACCCTATTATTTATTGCGCTTCAGGAGTCCTTGTGAAGTCTTCGTAAGTACTTCTGAAGATGAGCTGATCCATACTGCGATCCCATGAGTCCAGGCTCCTGCATGCACGGGACGGATGCGCCCATCTTCGGAAGCACTTGGGGACGCGAGTGCTTCTGATGCATTCTGAAGAGTCCTGGAATTTCAGTGTGTGACAGTGATGGACCGAGGGCACGGAGAGAGGGCTGGGAGTGCTCTGTGGGATCCAGACCCTTCCATTTCCATAGGAAAGTATCACACTTGCTTTAAACAATGGAACTCCCCAGAGAGCGGAGATCCCTATTCGCTATTAAAGGATACCCGAAGTGACGTGTGACATGATCAGATAGACATGTGTATGGGCAGCACGGTGGCGTAGTGGTTAGCTCTCTCGCCTTGCAGCGCTGGGTCCCTGGTTCGAATCCCAGCCAGGGCACTATCTGCAAAGAGTTTGTATGTTCTCTCCCTGTCTGTGTGGGTCTCCTCCGGGCACTCCGGTTTCCTCCCACATTCCAAAAACATACGGATAAGTTAATTGGCTCCCCCTAAAAAAAGACAAAAAAATTGGCCCTAGACTACAGTACTTACACTACATAATATAGACATATGGCAATAGTAGGGATTAGATTGTGAGCTCCTTTGAGGGACAGTTAGGGACAAGATAGATATATATATATATATATATATATACATATATATACACACTGTACAGCGCTGCGTAATATGTCGGCGCTATATAAATACTAAATAATAATAATAATAATAATACAGTGCCTAGCACACAAATAACTATGCTGTGTTCCTTTTTTTCTTTCTCTGCCTGAAAGAGTTAAAGGGAACCAGAGACGAAGCATAGCTGAAAAATGGAAAAAGATTTTATACATACCTGGGGGCCGGGGCTTCTTCCAGCCTCATAAGTCTGAATCGCTCCCATGCCGCCATCCTCCGCTGCCTCTATCGCCGGTACCGGGTCCCGTCACTTCCGCCAGACACGACCAGTTGTACGCATGCGCAGGGGCTCCCTCCGGCTTTGCACGCATGCGCCTGCGCAGTACAGAGGGAGCGCACTGCGCTTGCGTCAACTGGCTTGACTGGCCGAAATTATGGGACCCGGTACAGTGGTGCGATCCAGGCTTATGGAGCTGGAGGAAGCCCCAGGTATGTATAAATCTATTTCTTCTTCGTCTCTGGTTCTCTTTAAATATCAGGTATGTAAGTGGCTGACTCAGTCCTGACTCAGACAGGAAGTGACCTCACTGATAAGAAATTCTCCTTTTTATCTCTTTCTTTCTCTCAGAAGCCATTTTCTGCTAGGAAAGTGTTTTATAGTTTGAATTTATTATCAGTAAGGGTCACACTGTAGTCACTTCCTGTCTGAGTCAGGACTGAGCCAGCCATTTACATACCTGATATTTAACTCTTTCAGACAGAAAAAAAAAGGAACACAGCATAGTTATTTGTGTGCTAGGCACTGTACATACACATGTCTATCTCAACATGTCAAGACACATCTTTCTTTACCAATGCAAAAATGAACCTTGCCTTGCTCTTTCTGCTAAAATTCCACTGTTTTACACTGAATCGGGTAAGAAAAGCACCAATGACTCAGCATTTATAGAAATGATGCAATAAAGGTAGCATTACTTCCACAAGCTTTTAATAGCTGCATCCGTCACAAACAAAATGTTTACAACACTAGTAGTCCATTGGGAGCAGGATGGATTGTGTCAAGTTGTGTCATGAATTGTGGGTGTGTCTTACAGCAGCACAGACATTAATTTATTATTATTATTATTATTATTTATGTAACACATTTATGTAGCATATGCATCTACCGTAGCGCTGTATACAGTTGGAATCATAGCTAGAAAAATAGTTCCATACCAGAGGCAGCCTTAGGCATGTGCCATCTGTGCAAGTGCACCATTCCAGGGGCAGGGGGGGGGACTGCATGCACTCACTGAAGGATGACCTGGTCACTATGGCTGGACACGCCAGTGCCAGGTTCTTCAGCTCCGCCCCCAGCAGAGTAGAGAAATGACGCCACATGGTGAGACAGTGGGGGCGGAGGCAAAATGCAAAGGCAAATTTTAGCAAAAGTTAAACATTTGTGTCATTAACACAAGGTGGCTATGCAGTGTCTGCAACACAAAGGGTCCACTGTTTCTTTCTCTGCCCAAGGCCACCACGAGCCTAGAGCCTCCCTTAACAGTACAGTCAGGACATCCAGCAACACAAGTACAAATATGTACACATCTTATGTGGTACTGGTTTGAAACATCAGCAATATCTGTACTTGTTCATTTGACAAGGTACAGCAGAAACAGGAAATACTAGGGGGAGGACCCTTTCCCTTGCAGGCTTCCTATCTAGTGGGTGTGGGTAGGGGTAGTGGGGTGGACATACTAGGTGAGGGTATAAAGAGGCTAGCAGGTAATGCAGTGAGCCTCAGTATCTTGGCTTGAAGTGGCTTCATTAGTTTGCCATCTATGTGGTAATTTCATTTATAAATACTAGTATATAGAGAGAATGTGGATTGCACTCAAGCAGACTAGTCATGTGCTCTGGCTCCACCTGCTAAAGTCCATATTAGAAAAATACAGTATAATGCGTCTCCACCAAAGTAAGCCAAGCTCTTTATTCCATGATGAGTGGGATGGAGATAGAGCAATGTTTAACACATGTACAAAGTTATGGATGTTGTGTCCCAGAATTGTATTTTATTTTTATCAACGTAATTCCACCCCTCCTGAATTTCTGTGGCAAGGGGGCTTCAACGGAAAAGCAGAACACACTGTAATCAATAGGGGAATATGGAAAATGGGTCTTAGGGATGCAATGTGCTGTATGTAGTGTAGTTTAATAAACAGCCAATCAGCAATCATCTGCTGTCGCTCTAATTTCTCTACCCTGAAGCAAAGTGTCAGCTGATTGGCTAATGTTATTTTCAGTACTTGGCACATTGCTCTTTCTATTTCCTGGGTAAATAAGACCAAATATGATAATGATGAGTAACCACTTAGCGTTGTGCTCATTTGGCAGGGGTAAGCTTCTCTTGTCCACGTCATTAATAACCTATTAATATTATTAATGTGTGCTGGAACACTGTCATTTGCCATTATATCAGTGCTGTTAGATTGCTCCCAAAGGGAGAATGATTACAGAACAGGAAATAATGGGCATGTTCCATTAATTACTACTATATTCCCTCTCAGTAAATAATTGTTTGGGAAATGACTACCTCGGACACGCCAACAGAGCATTCATCATAGTAAAAATCCAGCCAGATTTTTCTGGACCTTCCTCATACACACTGAAACTTTTCATTACATTTTTATTGGTTTTCAGATATTTTTGTTACAGGAACACTAGTGGAAACCAAGTGACAAATATTTCCTTTAATAATTACACCCTTTTCTCCCTGAGTGAAACATATAGTAGGAGATGAAGAAAACACTCTCACTTCCAAAACAGCTCAGCCTTCAAGTGCAACCCTTAAAAGGTACCGAAAGTGGGGAAAAAGTGGGCAGTTTCACTTACCTGGGACTTCTTCCAGCCCCCTGAAGTACTTCTGTGCCCTCGTTGTCATTCCAAGCTCCTCCGTTCAGCTGAAGTGCCCTTCTGAAAGCTGTCCAACTGGGCCAGTCGCAGGCTCCTGTGCATGTGTGGCCGACCGCCTCCTTGATCACGCTCCCGTTTCCAGGAGCATGTGCCTGTGTGAACTTGATTTAAGTAAAAAAAAAAAACAACCTGGTGATCACCAGTTCAGCACTGCCCTACATTGTTCATCTCTTCTTCTGTGATTTTGTGACGGTTAATGCCATAACTCGGATATCTGATTGTTGGTAATCTGCGGAATCACCAATAATGCAGACGCTATACTTGATTATGTGTGATCCGCAGAATCACCAATAATGCTAGTATAGCAAGACCGAGAGCAGAGTGTATGTGTGTGTTTGGTGCAACCGTAACTCCAATGGCTCTACAGAACCTCACCAAAGGAGTTGGCAAGGAACCCTCAGGATACAAACAGGACAGATCAGACACAAGGCTCCCCAGTGGGGCGGGGAAGGGTACAGACAGAGAATACAGAGGTAGTATAGTTGGTCTCTGCCAGGGCTGCTGGCGAGAGACAAAAAGCAATCAGACAGATAACAACAGACGTTCACCTGATAGCAGACTAGTCATATGAGAGAAGCTGGCACTGGCTGAAACAATAAAGGAAAAGACCTCGCCAGAGCTGCTGGCGAGGTACCAATGACTCCCAGGCCGTCCGTATAATAAAGTACAAACCCCAGCAAGCTGGGGATACTAAAACTGAGACAGAATCTCCCAGGGAGCGGACGGTTAGGACCGTACTGCAGCCTAGGCGAAGTGCTACACCAGAGGGGCTGGCGTAGCAACACCTCACCAGTGGCGAGGGCCCACCGGTGAGCAGAATGGTCAGGCAGGCAAAAGTACAGAATCAGAGAACAGGAGAGAAGTCAGCAAAGCAGAAGGTCATAAACGATATACACAAGCACAATCTCAACCTGAGGTGTGAGGACCTTGGTCTCGACACCCGGGAACTGGTCTAAGGTATAACAGAATAATCACACAGCAATCCTAAGCTTGGGGGTGCGGTCCTTGGTCTCAACCCCCTGGAACTGGTCTAAAGTATAACAGAATAATCACACAGCAATCCTAAGCTTGGGGGTGCGGTCCTTGGTCTCAACCCCCTGGAACTGGTCTAAAGTATAACAGAATAATCACACAGCAATCCTAAGCTTGGGGGTGCGGTCCTTGGTCTCAACCCCCTGGTACTGGTCTAAAGTATAACAGAATAATCACACAGCAATCCTAAGCTTGGGGGTGAGGTCCTTGGTCTCAACCCCCTGGAACTGGTCTAAAGTATAACAGAATAATCACACAGCAATCCTAAGCTAGGTGTGAAATCCATAGCATCACACCAGGGATCTAGCCTAAAGGTCTGAGCGCGCCGCTGACACACAAGCATTCACGACAACAGACAAGGACAGAGTAACCATTCCAGGTTTAAATACTGAAAGCAGATTCAAGCTGCCCCGGCCGAGGGGCTGAACCAACCTGCAAAGTAGATTGACAGGTGGAAGTCAGCTGACCACAATGTCAGCTGATCTGTCTCCTCCGTGGTGGTACGCAGCGTGACCAAGTGTCTGTGTGACACGAAACGGCCGTCGCTCTCCGCCATCCTCACCCGCCACCCACCTCCTCCACCACCATTGCCTATGCAGGGGTCACGTAATCAGAGGCTTTATGCAAGATACCCGGTATGATGGAATGCTTTTGCTGCAAATAAACACACTTATCCAAGGACGGAAGGTGCACGGTTTTTCTTCTCTATCTATCCAATGATCTGTCTCCTCCGCCTATAAAGGTCCTTTTGCTCCATGCGCAGGCGCGTGGACTTAAGCTGCTGTGCAAGAGAGATTCCTGTCCCCCCTGAGTCGGGAAGCGATACCCGGGATGGCGTGGCCGCAGAGGTGACATCAGGTGTGAAAGAAGCTGCGCTGCTTTCCCCCACAGAGGTAACGTCTTCGATCGTTACAGATTTATCTTAGTGTGGTGAAGTATGTTGCATCCCCTCCTCCCAGTGCTGACAGTAGCAAGACCACATAATTGTTACCAAGTTCTTGCCAATCCTAACCCTTATAGCCTACCACCAAACAACATGCACATGTGCTGCCTAATATTAGTCAGTAAGAGATAGGACCACCAAAACTGGGCAGCAGTAATGCAGTTCTAGCCCCAAGAATAGTCACAGATGCCTGGCAGGGCTGGGAGTCTCTGGGAATCCCACGGACTAGTTATTATTACACCGAATGTCAGAAATCGCAGAATCTTTTATTTTAATAACTAGTTATATAGCAGAAACTACCATTAGTATTGTGAATATATATACAGGGCTGGATTTACCATTAGGCACTGTAGGCACGTGCCTACAGGCGTCTGATGATGAAAAGGCATCTCACTCCCCTCCCCAAGTGCCTCCCTCCCTCCTTCCCTATGCAGAGTCCTGAGAGGTTACTTACCCAGATCGCGTTCTTCACAGACCAGATCTTCCTTCAGCCGGGGCCACCTCTAGCTTCCTAATACTTGGATGCACCTCCAGCCAGCACACCTGTATTGCAGTTCGGCAGGTGTTTGTAGGTTCATGGAGGGCAAAGTCTGGAGTGTCAGGACATCTGTGCCTATAGGCTCCTGTGGTGTTAATCTGGGCCTGCATATATATAGTAGTTATCCAGCCTTGATGGCCTGAGGCAGCCAATGTACAGTACATTACATACAGCAGAAAAGTCTTCTCTATATTCCAGTCCCATGGAACACTCTGCTTAATGGACATTGAATTTTAAAACAACCCATTTAATTACATTAGAACCAAAGCAAATGCAACCACAAATGGGATTTATGGATACATCTATCACTTCATATGTTCCTAATCAGTGTATGCTGGGAGACAGCATGCTTATCTATTGTCTTTTATTTGTTTTCCCCTCATTCTATTTGCTTGTGTTTATCTAGTTTTCTGGTATATAGTAGCTAATTTGCTTTCCTATGATTCACACAGTTGTAATAATCCAATCGACTCATTCATGTGTGGCACTGTGTATCTTCAAGGCCTGTGTAGATATTTATCTCTAATAGGTTATCTGGGAAACCTGGCAGATGATATTACAGGGATGTTACAGAGATTATTATGTTGTTATCATGATTGAATATATATATATATATATATATATATATATATATATATATATATATATATATATATATATATTTTTTTTTTTATTTATTTTATTTTTTTTATATACAGTATATATATATATATATATATATATATATATATATATATATATATATATATATATATATATATATATATAATTATTATTATTATTCATATAGCGCCAACATCTTTCGTAGCGCTGTACATAGTACAAAACAAATAATGGGGAACAAATATACATAAGAAATACAAGACAATGTACAGTCATAGTAAAAATACAAATACAGTACATACATAGTTGATGTGTAGTTGGTACATGTGCATATGTAAAATTACAGCAGTATGAGAAACACTAGGAGGAGGTCCCTGCCCTTGCGAGCTTACAATCTAGAGGGTAGTGGGTAGGAAACAACAGGAAGGGTAACACAGGGGTTAGTGGGTGAGGCAGTGTGCCTTCAGTGCTGCCTATAGCAAATTATAGGCTTGTCTGACCAGGTGTGTTTTCAAAGTATGTTTGAAGGCTTCCAGACTCGGAGCATGACAAACCGGCTGAGGGAGAGAGGTCCAAACGAAAGTGACAGCCTGTGAGAAGTCCTGAATGCGAGAGTGAGAGGAGGTGACTAGGCTAGAGGACAAAAAGATCTCCTGTGAGGAATGGAGGATCTGGGCGGGGAGGTATCTGGAGATTAAAGAGGAAATGCATTGAGGTGACAGCTTGTGTAGAGCTTTGTATGCAAGCGTGAGAAGTTTAAACTGCATCCTTTGGGCAACTGGTAACCAATGGAGACATTGGCAGAGAGGGGCTGCCTCGGAGGATCTCGAAGAAAGGTAAATGAGACGGGCAGCAGAGTTTAGTGGGGACTGGAGAGGTGTCATTCTGCTTTTTGGTAGACCACAGAGTAGGGTGTTACAGTAGTCAAGTCGGGAGATGATTAGGGCATGCACAAGCGGTTTAGTTGCTTCTTGTGAGAGGAAGGGACGAATTCTGAAAATGTTTTTGAAATGGAAGTAGCAGGAGGTAGTTAATGTGTTGATATGTGGTATAAAGGAGAGCTCAGAGTCCAGAGTTACACACAGACAGCGAGCTTTGGGATTTGAGGTTATTGGGGTGTTATCGACATTGATTGTGACTATGGGAGGTGAAACAGAGAGCGAAGGTGGAAATATCACAATCTCAGTTTTGCTCATGTTGAGTTTAACCACTTGAGGACCTAGGGCTTTCTACCCCTTAAGGACCGGCCACTTTTTTTCCATTCAGACCACTGCAGCTTTCACGGTTTATTGCTCGCTCATACAACCTACCACCTAAATGAATTTTGGCTCCTTTTCTTGTCACTAATAAAGCTTTCTTTTGGTGCTATTTGATTGCTCCTGCGATTTTTACTTTTTATTATATTCATCAAAAAAGACATGAATTTTGGCAAAAAAATGATTTTTTTAACTTTCTGTGCTGACATTTTTCAAATAAAGTAAAATTTCTGTATACATGCAGCGCGAAAAATGTGGACAAACATGTTTTTGATTAAAAAAAACCCATTCAGTGTATATTTATTGGTTTGGGTAAAAGTTATAGCGTTTACAAACTCTGGTGCAAAAAGTGAATTTTCCCATTTTCAAGCATCTCTGACTTTTCTGACCCCCTGTCATGTTTCATGAGGGGCTAGAATTCCAGGATAGTATAAATACCCCCCAAATGACCCCATTTTGGAAAGAAGACATCCCAAAGTATTCACTGAGAGGCATAGTGAGTTCATAGAAGATATTATTTTTTGTCACAAGTAAGCGGAAAATGACACTTTGTGAGAGAAAAAAAAAAAAAAAAAGTTTCCATTTCTTCTAACTTGCGACATAAAAAAATGAAATCTGCCACGGACTCACCATGCCCCTCTCTGAATACCTTGAAGGGTCTACTTTCCAAAATGGGGTCATTTGTGGGGTGTGTTTACTGTCCTGACATTTTGGGGGGTGCTAAATTGTAAGCACCCCTGTAAAGCCTAAAGGTGCTCATTGGACTTTGGACCCCTTAGCGCAGTTAGGCTGCAAAAAAGTGCCACACATGTGGTATTGCCGTACTCAGGAGAAGTAGTATAATGTGTTTTGGGGTGTATTTTTACACATACCCATGCTGGGTGGGAGAAATATCTCTGTAAATGACAATTTGTTAATTTTTTTTACACACAATTGTCCATTTACAGAGATCTTTCTCCCACTCAGCATGGGTATGTGTAAAAATACACCACAAAACACATTATACTACTTCTCCTGAGTACGGCGATACCACATGTGTGGCACTTTTTTGCACCCTAACTGCGCTAAAGGGTCCAAAGTCCAATGAGTACCTTTAGGATTTCACAGGTCATTTTGAGAAATTTCGTTTCAAGACTACTCCTCACGGTTTAGGGCCCCTAAAATGCCAGGGCAGTATAGGAACCCCACAAATGACCCTATTTTAGAAAGAAGACACCCCAAGGTATTCCGTTAGGAGTATGGTGAGTTCATAGAAGATTTAATTTTTTGTCAAAAGTTAGCGGAAAATGACACTTTGTGAAAAAACACAATTAAAATCAATTTCCGCTAACTTGTGACAAAAAATAAAATCTTCTATGAACTCGCCATACTACTAACGGAATACCTTGGGGTGTCTTCTTTCTAAAATGGGGTCATTTGTGGGGTTCCTATACTGCCCTGGCATTTTAGGGGCCCTAAACCGTGAGGAGTAGTCTTGAAACGAAATTTCTCAAAAATGACCTGTGAAATCCTAAAGGTACTCATTGGACTTTGGGCCCTTTAGCGCAGTTAGGGTGCAAAAAAGTGCCACACATGTGGTATCGCCATACTCGGGAGAAGTAGTACAATGTGTTTTGGGGTGTATTTTTACACATACCCATGCTGGGTGGGAGAAATACCTCTGTAAATGGACAATTGTGTGTAAAAAAAATCAAAAGATTGTCATTTACAGAGGTATTTATCCCACCCAGCATGGGTATGTGTAAAAATACACCCCAAAACACATTATACTACTTCTCCCGAGTACGGCGATACCCCATGTGTGGCACTTTTTTGCACCCTAACTGCACTAAGGGGCCCAAAGTCCAATGAGTACCTTTAGGATTTCACAGGTCATTTTTGTTTCAAGACTACTCCTCGCGGTTTAGGGCCCCTAAAATGCCAGGGCAGTATAGGAACCCCACTAATGACCCCATTTTAGAAGGAAGACACCCCAAGGTATTCCGTTAGGAGTATGGTGAGTTCATAGAAGTTTTTATTTTTTTGTCACAAGTTAGTGGAAATTGATTTTAATAGTTTTTTTTCACAAAGTGTCATTTTCCGCTAACTTGTGACAAAAAATAAAATCTTCTATGAACTCACCATACTCCGTACGGAATACCTTTGGGTGTCTTCTTTCTAGAATGGGGTCATTTGTGGGGTTCCTATACTGCCCTGGCATTTTAGGGGCCCTAAACCGTGAGGAGTAGTCTTGAAACCAAATGTCGCAAAATGACCTGTGAAATCCTAAAGGTACTCATTGGACTTTGGGCCCCTTAGCGCACTTAGGGTGCAAAAAAGTGCCACACATGTGGTATCGCCGTACTCAGGAGAAGTAGTATAATGCGTTTTGGGGTGTATTTTTACACATACCCATGCTAAGTGGGAGAAATATCTCTGTAAATGACAATTGTTTGGTTTTTTTTACACACAATTGTCCATTTACATAGAAATTTCTCCCACCCAGCATGGGTATGTGTAAAAATACACCCCAAAACACATTATACTACTTTTCCTGAGTACGGCGGTACCACATGTGTGACACTTTTTTGCAGCCTAGGTGCGCTAAGGGGCCCAACGTCCTATTCACAGGTCATTTTGAGGCATTTGTTTTCTAGACTACTCCTCGCGGTTTAGGGCCCCTAAAATGCCAGGGCAGTATAGGAACCCCACAAGTGACCCCATTTTAGAAAGAAGACACCCCAAGGTATTCTGTTAGGTGTATGACGAGTTCATAGAAGATTTTATTTTTTTGTCAAAAGTTAGCGGAAAGTGACACTTTGTGGAAAAAAACCAATAAAAATCAATTTCCGCTAACTTTTGACAGAAAATAAAATCTTCTATGAACTCGTCATACACCTAACAGAATACCTTGGGGTGTCTTTTTTTCTAAAATGGGGACACTTGTGGGGTTCCTATACCGCCCTGGCATTTTACGGGCCCAAAACCGTGAGTAGTCTGGAAACCAAATGTCTCAAAATGACTGTTCAGGGGTATAAGCATCTGCAAATTTTGATGACAGGTGGTCTATGAGGGGGCGAATTTTGTGGAACCGGTCATAAGCAGGGTGGCCTTTTAGATGACAGGTTGTATTGGGCCTGATCTGATGGATAGGAGTGCTAGGGGGGTGACAGGAGGTGATTGATGGGTGTCTCAGGGGGTGGTTAGAGGGGAAAATAGATGCAATCAATGCACTGGGGAGGTGATCGGAAGGGGGTCTGAGGGGGATCTGAGGGTTTGGCCGAGTGATCAGGAGCCCACACGGGGCAAATTAGGGCCTGATCTGATGGGTAGGTGTGCTAGGGGGTGACAGGAGGTGATTGATGGGTGTCTCAAGGTGTGATTAGAGGGGGGAATAGATGCAAGCAATGCACTGGCGAGGTGATCAGGGCTGGGGTCTGAGGGCATTCTGAGGGTGTGGGCGGGTGATTGAGTGCCCTAGGGGCAGATAGGGGTCTAATCTGATAGGTAGCAGTGACAGGGGGTGATTGATGGGTAATTAGTGGGTGTTTAGGGTAGAGAACAGATGTAAACACTGCACTTGGGAGGTGATCGGACGTCGGATCTGCGAGCGATCTATTGGTGTGGGTGGGTGATCAGATTGCCCGCAAGGGGCAGGTTAGGGGCTGATTGATGGGTGGCAGTGACAGCGGGTGATTGATGGGTGGCAGTGACAGGGGGTGATTGATGGGTGGCAGTGACAGGGGGTGATTGATGGGTGATTGATAGGTGATTGACAGGTGATTGACAGGTAATCAGTGGGTTATTACAGGGGAGAACAGATGTAAATATTGCACTGGCGAATTGATAAGGGGGGGTCTGAGGGTAATCTGAGCGTGTAGGCGGGTGATTGGGTGCCCGCAAGGGGCAGATTAGGGTCTGATCTGATGGGTAACAGTGACAGGTGGTGATAGGGGGTGATTGATAGGTGATTGATGGGTAATTAGTGGGTGTTTAGAGGAGAGTAAACGCTGCGCTTGGGTGGTGATCTGATGTCGGATCTGCGGGCGATCTATTGGTGTGGGTGGGTAATCAGATTGCCCGCAAGGGGCAGGTTAGGGGCTGATTGTTGGGTGGCAGTGACAGGGGGTGACAGGGGGTGATTGATGGGTGATAGGTGATTGGCAGGTGATTGACAGGTGATCAGTGGGTTATTACAGGGAAGGATAGATGTAAATAATGCCCTGGCGAATTGATAAGGGGGGGGGGTCTGAGGGTAATCTGAGCGTGTAGGCGGGTGATTGGGTGCCCGCAAGGGGCAGATTAGGGTCTGATCTGATAGGTAACAGTGATAGGGGGTGATTGATGGGTGATTGATGGGTAATTAGTGGGTGTTTAGAGAAGATAACAGATGTAAACAATACATTTGGGAGGTAATCTGACGGCGGGTTTGCGGGCGATCTAATGGTGTGGGTGGGTGATCAGATTGCCCGCAAGGGGCAGGTTAGGGGCTGATTGATGGGTGGCAGTGACAGGGGGTGATTGATGGGTGATAGGTGATTGACAGGTGATCAGTGGGTTATTACAGGGAAGAACAGATGTAATGAATGCACTGGTGAATTGATAAGGGGGGGGTCTGAGGGCAATCTGAGCGTGTGGGCGGGTGATTGGGTGCCCGCAAGGGGCAGATTAGGGTCTGATCTGATAGGTAAAAGTGACAGGTGGTGATAGGGGGTGATTGATGGGTGATTGATGGGTAATTAGTGTGTGTTTAGAGGAGAGAATAGATGTAAACAATGGATTTGGGAGGTGATCTGATGTCGGATCTGCGGGCGATCTATTGGTGTGGGGGGGGTGATCAGATTGCCCGCAAGGGGCAGGTTAGGGGCTGATTGATGGGTGGCAGTGACAGGGGGTGATTGATGGGTGATTGATGGGTGATTGACGGGTGATTGACAGGTGATCAGGGGGGATAGATGCATACAGTGCATGGGGGGGGGGGTCTGGGGGGGGTCTGGGGAGAATCTGGGGGGTGGGGGGGTGATCAGGAGGGAGCAGGGGGCAGGGGGGGGGGTATAAAAAAAAATAGCGTTGACAGATAGTGACAGGGAGTGATTGATGGGTGATTAGGGGGGTGATTGGGTGCAAACAGGGGTCTGGGGGGGTCTGATGGGTGCTGTGGGCGATCTGGGGCGGGGGGGGGGGAGAAAATCAGTGTGCTTGGTGCAGACTAGGGTGGCTGCAGCCTGCCCTGGTGGTCCCTCGGACATTGGGACCACCAGGGCAGGAGGCAGCCTGTATAATACACTTTGTAAACATTACAAAGTGTATTATACACTTTGTATGCGGCGATCGTCGGGTTAACATCCCGCCGGCGCTTCCGTATGGCCGGCGGGATGTTGCGGCGAGTGAGCGGCGACAGGCGGAGGCGGAGGATCGCGTCACGGATGACGCGATCGCTCCGCCCATGCCCAAACAAGGACCGCCGCCATTTGTCAATACGGCGGTCCTTGCGGCGTCTGCTTCCCGGCCGCCATTTGTCTATACGGCGGTCGGGAAGTAGTTAAGGAAGCGGGATGACATGAATGTAGATACAGCAGATAGACAATCGGGGGCTTTAGATAGTAGTGTGGAGAAGTCTGGGGCAGAACAATACATTTGGGTGTCATCAGCATAGAGGTGATATTGAAAACCAAAGGAGCTTATTATTTGTCCCAGGCCTTGAGAGTATATATGCATATATACAGTATCTCACAAAAGTGAGTACACCTCTCACATGTAGTGGCCATAAAGTAAAATTACATGTAAAATAAGCTAAAATAAATCCCCCATTCATTTTTTAACCCCTTCTTCCCCACTCCCAATAGTTATCAAAATAAAACGTACAAGAAAAAAAGTGACAGCATTTAAAAAAAAACAACATGAATAGTTTTAGGGAGCAACTTTTTTTATATGTATGCCATGAGGGTATATTACTATTATTTTTGCAAATACGGGCTTGTAATTATTGGTATAGTATAAAGAAACATAAAATGGAGAAAATACACCTTTATTTCCAAATAAAATATTGTCGCCATACATTGTACTAGGGACACAATTAAAATAGTACAATAACCAGGACAAGTGGGCAAATGTGTAGGTTTTATCTATAGTAGCACATTTTATTTTAAAACTGGACCTACCTGGACGTGTCGTAACCCCTCCCAACTATAGTGATGGTTAAAACACAATAACACACAGCCCAGGGTCCTGTACCTTTAATCTGACGTCGAGATACCATCAACCGACGGCCAGCTGGACACTGGTGAATCACCAGCTTGGATAACCTTTTATAAAGACTCTATTGCCTCATGGACTTCCAATTGCCACATGAACTGCCAAAAACGGTATTTTGACCTGTATTATTAGACATTCTATTTCCTTTTCATCTCTACCCTTTTCTATCAACCCAATCTGTTCCGGCTGACAGGTATATTTACCTGTTGGTTGTAAAGTGTATTTGTGTGTATAGTTTAGAATAAAACTAATTGTTTTATCGTTCAGTCTTGCGCCTGTTCTGGTAACCTGATTGTTGCTACAAAGAAACTCCCCTCTGAAGAGACATACTTCCGCATTGTTTTATTATTTTCTTTTAAATTGTTGATTGGCTAGCTAGGTTGCAAATAACCATTTTCTTCATTTTAGGAATAGCTAGGTGGAGTCTGTCCACTCCATTCAACCTGGACAGTGGTGGCAGTGAAATTACCTGATTTCCAGTGCAAAATCAATATTTTTATTTTACCGATTGTACGTACAATTGAGATTGTACATGTATGGGCACCACCAACCAATCTTAACCGTTTTCTGTGCAAACAGTGGATTTGTTTCCAGAATTCTCTATTGCGACTTGCAGGGCAACTGTGGCCTAGTAATACGGGATTGGTGGGTGGTTGCCATACTCCCGAAGTGAAGAATGTAAAAATTCTGCCCAATTAGACAATTTCCCTCCCTGAGGTCATGTACCCGTGTTACAAATGTTTCAGGTGTGATAAATATGGAGTTTTGGTTTTATTTTTCTCCTGCTACAAACAAATGAACCTCCACCTCAGCAGAATGCCCCATTCACTCAGTCATGCAAACTTGCTGGCAACCTTATGCTTCTCAGAATGATACACTGTCCCCCTTTTTTATTTTGCTATGTCTCCCTCATTCAGACCCAGCACTTCCTTAGGTAGGGCCCCAGACCCAGCTGAAAATCCCTGCCAGGTCTCTTCCAAGTGAATAATGCATCGTGCTCTCAGAAGAGCAAACGCACCCGTCTGATGAAGGGGCACCTCCTTCTGTGTCCTTCAGGTGCCTTTTCTCTGTGATGCTGCAGAATGTCTTTATTCCACTCCTCACTGCCATCTTAGGTCTTCCAAAACAAATGTAGCATGCCCCAATTTCATTGTAAATGCCTCACACCCACCCCAAATATCACTCTATTGTTCTTACAGCCAGCTTCACCACTTATTGCTTTGTGTATATAAACAGGGCCGGTTCTAGACTTTTTTCTGCCTGAGGCAGACTTGTGAGGATGCGCCTCCCCCTCAGCCAGATACAGGTGCCCCAAGTGTTGGTAGCTAGGTACAGTTGCCACCAGTATAGGTTAGCCAGGTACAGTTGCCCCCAGTATAGGTTGGCCAGGTACAGTTGCCCCCAGTATAGGTTGGCCAGGCACTCTCTTCACTTCCTGTTTCTGCCTGGTGCTTCCCCCAGATTTCTGCTGCCTGAGGAAGTTACCTCACTTGGCATCATGAGCGGACCCCGGGCCTATATATAAATACCTTCGTTTCATTCTAAGAAGTAGCCTTAAAAAGTTCAATTTTCAGCTTTTATTAGGTGATTGTAATGGAACGCGGAAAAGCCGCCGCGTGTACTGACAGCAAGGCGGCGGATTCCTCGTCCAACGCGGCGGTTTGCACGCAGCAGCGTGCGTCTGGTGTGGCTGGGTCTGTTAGTTCACACAGATTGAAAAATACGCACGCGTGTGCTGAGAGGCAGAACCTTTATGACAGCCGAGGAGGGATCAGCTGACCAGGTTGGTCAGCTGACCTCAGAGCAAGTGACTATTGGTCAATCACTGATGGGTGGCGCCGGAGAGCGCTGCTCTGTATATAGTTGATGCTGATCAGTCTCAGATTGTCTGCCGTTGCGAACACTTACGTGGAAGCACTCAGACCTTAGTCAGATCCTACAGTGTGTTAGAACCAGGAGGACCTGGGAATTCACACTGAGCCAGATTACTTCTGTTTATCATTGTGTTATACTTCAGACTAGTTCCAGGGTGTAGAGACCACGGACCTCACACAAACCCAACATGCTTCCTGTGCTCTGAGAGGTTGGATAAGAAAATCAGTATATCGTCTAAGTACACCAAGACGAATTTACCCAACACCTCTCTAAACACCTCGTTAATCAGCTCTTGGAAGACGGCCGGGCGTTACACAACCCGAAGGGCATCACTAGGTACTCATAGTTATACTTCAGACTAGTTCCAGGGTGTCGAGACCACGGACCTCACATCCAAGATTAGGGACTTTATGTTATCATTCTGTTATACTTCAGACTAGTTCCAGGGTGTAGAGACCACAGACCTCACACCCAAGACTAGGGATACTGTGTACCATCATATTATACTCCAGACTAGTTCCAGGATGTAGAGACCACGGACCTCACACCCAAGACTAGGCATTGTTGATATCTGTTATGACATACTGCTTTTCTGACTATCCCTCTGCTTTCTGATTCGGTACCTTCACATATCTGATTATCTGTTGCCAACCCTGCCTGCCTTTGGATACCGAATCAGCCTTCTGTCTCTGTACCTTGTCTGTCCGTGTGTTGCCGACCTGGCTTGCCCGACCTTGAGAGCTACCTCTCTCCTTAAGAGATAGTCTCCAGACCTGCTAGTGACATCCACCTTCAGGTGTCACTCACTCACAGGTCCTTCCTACCTTCAGCCTGGGACTCCACCCCTTTTGGAGGTCTCAGGCTGCTGGAAGGTTTTTGCTCTTCTCAAAAGACAGTATCGCCCATACTGCCAAAGACCACCTGCTCCTCGGGTGGCCTTACTCAAAGTCATTACTGTTGCACCAAACACTCACACTATATAGGTGTCCAGAGGTTAACTATATCTGTATTATTGGTGATTCTGCAGATCATTTATAATCAGATATATATCTGTATTCTTGGTGATACTGCAGATCACCAATAATCAGATTCTCTCTGTGTGCTGACACCGATCGTTACAGTGATAGAGATGGGGGTAGGTGTAAATGTCTAGATATGTATACATAATTGTGCAGGAACCTTGTACTGTAGAAGCAGCTAAATGGAAATGGCCACCTCCGCAGCCTTTGAAAAAAAAATGATTGCCGGGAAAGAAACTACCAATGCATTCCAGCTCTATGTATCTCAATGATTTAGAGAAACATTGTTTCACGTCGTTTAATATGTTTTATGTGTTTCTCAAACAATCATTCCACTGTGTTCCTAAAAGAAATTGGCCAATAGAATTGTGATAGTCAATGGTCACTGATGTAGTGCAGGTGTTGTAAATAAATAGGTACTTTTTCTCCTTGGTTTGATATTTTAAGAACTGTTATTGATAAAATGCCTTTTAAGCCACCAGCAAGTAAAAAAAAGCACCTCTGAATAATTTAGACAGTACATTTTCACCCACCTTTTGATACTTTTTCAATTGCAGAGTGCTGAAAAGTTATTTTGGAGAGAAGATGAAAAATGATTTCCCAGAAAAAATACTTAGGAGGAACGTGAATTAAATAAGGGCCTTTGTGTTTATGGTACTTTAATATACAATGTAGTTCCACAAAACAGCAGCCCAACTTTTACCTGTACTTATATTAAGAGTGGCTGAATAGAGTACTGGTTAAGGGCACTGCCTTTGACACGGGAGACCAGGGTTCAAATCCAGGCTAGGGTCAGTACCTGTTCAGTAAGGAGTTCAAGGCAAGACTCCCTAACACTGCAGGGTGGCCTCCTGAGCGCATCCCAGTGGCTGCAGCTCTTGAGTGCGACAGGAGAAAAGCGCTATATAAATGTTCGGATTGTTATTATTATTAACTCTCCAGTCCACACTAAAATAGCCAAATAGCTGGGTATTACATAATAGGCTGATATTTTTATCCTGACCGGACCTTTAAACGTTGTATTGTCAGGGCTATTGTGAAGACACTCTATATGTATCAAAAAGTCCTGTACTAATGTCCTGATCAACAGTCAAACTCAGTTTGTACTCTCCTCTTATTTCACTATGGGGATTAACTGAACTATGCCGAAGCCAATTAGACTAAGTATCCTTGAATCACCTCCACATGAAACCATTTAGCTGAAAGCAATAAGAAATATCATGTGTGTGAATGAAAACCACATCCAGAGTAATAACTACAAATCCATGGGCCCTACGGCAAAATTTTAATGCACCCTGTGGCACTACCGGCCTGTGCACATTTGGGGAATGGCCTCTTCTTCTATGGATATGAGTGGCTGTGGCAGAGACGGATTTTCCACGAGGCAGTTGCCTTGGGCCTGGAGAAAGTCCAGCCTCCAAGTGGATCCTGATAGAAGATGTATTGAGCGTAATCTTGGCTATTAACTAGCAGAAGACATTGCATTAAGAATCCTGTACATTGAACTTTTCACAGTTCTCTTCATAATAAGCCGGATTGCCGAAGTTATGCACTGCACATATATGGGAGTGGATGAAGGAGCGGGTGAATGTGATGGATATGTGTAATAGCTCTGGTCAGAGAAATTTTACCTGTACTTATATTAAGAGTCGCTGACTGAGCATTGAGAGCATATGGCCAGAGCAATCTGTCTAGAAAGTGGTTATCTTATTTTTAATTGCTTAGACTAATAATTATATTTAGGTGCTTAGACTAATAATTTTCTCATTTCCACAATTAGTATTGATCTGTCATTTTTTTGATAATTGATAATATGACAATTGCAATAGGCGACTCTGTCTCTAACCTCCTGCCAGTGATCGCATCACCTGGCTGCCAGTGCTTTCCCCCGTGCAGGGCAGTTTCTGGGCTAAAATGCACCAAAGGCGAGAGTGTAAACCCCCCACCACATGGAGACAGGTATAAGTGCCCGCATTATAGGTTAGCCAGGTTTAGTTGCCCCAGTATAGATAGCCAGCTATAGGTCCCCCCAGTATAGGTAGCCAGGCATAGGTGCCCCAGTATAGGTTAGCCAGGTCTAGTTGCCCCAGTATAGGTAGCCAGCCATAGGTCCCCCCCCAGTATATAGGTACCCCATATAGTTGCCAACAGTATAGGTTAGATAGGTAGGTTCCCCCCATATAGGTTAGATATGTAGGTGCCCCCAGTATAGGTTAGATAGGTAGGTGCCTCCAATATAGGTAGCCAGTATAGTTGCCCCAGTATTGGTTAGATAAGTAGGTGTCCTCATATAGGTTAGATAGGTCTGGTTCAAGTAACAATTGGGCCCTAGGGCAAAATTAGCCTGGGGGCCCCCTAACAGACACCCCCGACCAAAAAGCGCCATTAGAGCCCCTTTATTGCAGCCAAATTTCCCTCCTGGGCCCCTGAACTGGCTGCTGACCCTCCCCCAATCACCTCCCAACTTAACAGACTCTGTAGAGTCCCTGGGGAGCAACAGTTAAGATGGGGGCGGGACACCTTGGGGGCCCCTACAGGCTCTGGGACCCTGGGGCAATTGCCCATTTTTTTCCTATGGTAGCTCTGTCCCTTTAGGTAGGTGCCCCCAGTATAGGTTAGATAGGTAGTTGCCCCCAGTATAGGTTAGCTAGGTAGGTGCCTCCAGCATAGGTAGCCAGTATAGTTGCCCCCAATATAGGTTAGATAGGTAGGTGCCGGCAGTATAGGTTAGATAGGTAGGTGCCGGCAGTATAGGTTAGATAGGTAGGTCCCTCAGTATAGGTTAGATAGGTAGGTGCCTGCAGTATAGGTTAAATAGGTAGGTGCCCGCAGTATAGGATAGATAGGTAGGTGCCTGCAGTATAGGTTAGATAGGTAGGTGCTTGCAGTATAGGTTAGATAGGTAGGTTCCCGCAGTATAGGTTAGATAGGTAGGTGCCCGCAGTATAGGTTAGATAGGTAGGTGCTTGCAGTATAGGTTAGATAGGTAGGTGCCTCCAGCATAGTAAGCATAGGGGTGGGGGAGAGCGAGCATAGCGGAGTTTCAACCCATCTTCCTCAATCCCCACACGCAGCCTCTAACTTTTCCTGTCCTGGCATCTGTCGCATTGGTAAGAGTTACCAACGCGACAGACGCCAGTACAGGAAGAAGATAAAGGCTGCATGCATGCAGGGATCGTGGAAGGTGAGTTGTAGCACTATGCCCGCCCTCCCCCGCCGCTGTGCCCCCCCCCCCCCCCACCTGCCACCCTGCCCAGCGCTTAGGGCAATTGCACTGTCTGCACAGGCTTGGAAACGGGCCTGTCCCTGTGGTTCACCACTCCACAATTTTGCAATCAAATGAAATGAAACGAGGGAGGCACTCTTGCTTGGCAATATACCGTATACTGTACACAAAAGCACCCAAACATTTTCGAGCTCTTCCTCAGGTGTACGTTTGTGTGCTATTCTGTACAATAGATGGTATATTACCAAGCAAGAGTGCCTCCCTCGTTTCATTTGACTTGTTGGCATATGAGCCTAGGAGCTTTTTGTATCTGTAAAGTAATGTTATGGAGTGCTTTGTCTGCTCTAGATCATTTGAGCAAAATGTTGTATAGACAATCTGACAGAAACCTATGCACGATTAGAGCATTCCATTTTCTATGGCCAAGTGGATGCTACCCCTACCAAATATTACTAAAAAAGCCAGATGGCCATCAGCGATGGGTAAATCCTGCTATCCTGCCGAGGGCCCCATTTCATCTTCATCCTTTCCTGGGGTGTGGTACATGCTAGCATCACTTTGCTAACCTCGTTTTGTTAATTATAATAAATTCCAGTTTTGGTTTTTTTATTTAAAAAAAAGGAACCCACTGTTTTTTAAAGAGAAACCGTAACCAAGAATTTAGTTTCATCCCAATCAGTAGCTGATACCCCCTTTCCCATGAGAAATCTTTACCTTTTCTCAAACGGATCATCAGGGGGGTCTGTATGGCTGATATTGTGGTGAAAAACCTCTCACAGTGTGATGTCAGGACCATGATCTGACAGTTTCCTAGCTGTGAACCTCATTGTGGGAGATAGCTGTTTACAGCTGTTTCCAACTGCCAAAAAAGCAAGCAGCATCTCCTTCCACTGACATCACTTGCCAGCAGTAAAAATGTCACCATGTGATAAATGTCAGAATGTAAATCAGGGAGAGGAAATATTTTACAATGGGCAAACACTGACTAAATGATTTATACATAATTATTGTAAAAATGAAGCACTTTTTTTAATTACATTATTTTCACTGGAGTTCCTCTTTCATTAAAAAGAAAACAAAAAAATGTACCGGTATCTCTAATTTGGGATCATGTGAGTGTTACATTTTCAGGCTTTTATGGGCGTCAGCTTACGTATTCGTGTTGCAGTCCAGGCATTAGAGTTTGATGCATTATACTGTAACATCTGATAGTGGATATACAATGATGTTCACATTGTGGAGAGATAAAATAGTAGCATAATCCTGTGACTTACAGACTTCAGTACAGGACATCAGTCTCTGCAACTTAGACTTGCTGCAAAACACATCACTCTCCACAAAGCACACTGCTATTTATAGCAAAACACGCACTCTGCCCAAATCAATTACCAGGGCCGGATTTGTACTTTCCAGTGCCCCAGGCCTGCTGTCATCTACCCCCCCCCCCCCCCCCCCCCCCGCCGCCACCACCACTACCAAAAAACATTCTGACCAACACTGACTATCGATCATTGGTTTGAATGGGCTCATTTCAGTTGTGCTGCTCTGCCTCCCATTCAGCCAAGAATCAGAGGATGCTCTGCCTGCTCAATAATTCCTGCAATTTGTGCTCCTGCCCGAATGTGCACAGCAGCCAATAGTGTTCTGGGAATGCATACTAGAGAAATGACGCTGATATATGTACTTGTCAAGAATGCATAACACTATACTGGCGTTGGTTGCTGTGCACATCTGGGCAGGAGCAGAAAACTTGCGCAAGTCGCAAGTAGCCAGAGCATGCGCTGCTTCTTTGTCCTCCGTGCGACTGGCTGCAGTCATAGCCACATACAGGTGACAGGGAGCGTGAGTGGCCAGAGCATGCGCTGCTTCTTTGTCCTCTGTGAGACTGGCTGCAGTCAGAGCCACAAACAGGTGACAGGGAGCGTGAGTGGCCAGAGCATGCGCTGCTTCTTTGTCCTCTGTGAGACTGGCTGCAGTCATAGCCACATACAGGTGACAGGGAGAGTGAGTGGCCAGAGCATGCGCTACTTCTTTATCCTCTGTGCGACTGGCTGCAGTCAGAGCCACATACAGGTGACAGGGAGCGCGAGTGGCCAGAGCATGCGCTGCTTCTTTGTCCTCTGTGTGACTGGCTGCAGTCGGAGCCACCAACAGGTGACAGGGAGCGCGAGTGGCCAGAGCATGCACTGCTTTTTTGTCCTCTGTGAAACTAGCTGCAGTCAGAGCCACAGACAGGTGACAGGGAGCGTGAGTGGCCAGAGCATGCGCTGCTTCTTTGTCCTCTGTGCGACTGGCTGCAGTCATAGCCACAAACAGGTGACAGGACAGCTCAATGGAGAGAAACAGAGAACAGGTAAGTAGCAAACATCCTGTCAATACCCACTTTGGATGTTTGGTTGTAATTAGAGCGGACCTGAACTCAGAACTTCCTCTCTGCTTCAAAAGATACACAATAATATAACCTTTAAAAAACATTTCTTTGTTACAGCTGATACAAATCCTGCAATAAATCGGCAGTGTCTACTTCCTGCTTTCATGGAAGCAGACATATTGTTAACATCCTGTGCTTTCAAATTAGCTTAGATGTTGTGGCAGTCAGGGGACACAGGAGAGATCAAATTACAACGTCAGATTAGATACAGATGAGGGGGAATTACACAGGCTCTCTAAAAAAATACAAGGTAGTTTTTTCTATGTTTTCCTTCTGTCCTGTGCAAGAGTTCAGCTCCACTTTAAAGCATCTGAATGATATTTATTTATATTTGAAAAATCTATGTATCTCTTTTGAATGCTGAAAGTACATATGGTGGTTTGCTCTAACATATGGACAGTATACGGGAACAAAGTCTTAAGAAGGCTTATTCACAGAAAGATTACTTTTTTTCTTTTAAGCCAATAAATGGTATCATCCTCATTCAAAACTCTCTGCTTTCGCTGATGGCTAAAATGGTACAATGCTTTACTGCTACAGGAAAGGAGAAGGATGCCAAACTATACAGACTAGCATAGAGGTAGTAACAGCTCAGGTGACAGTGACAGTTTAGCAATGAAAGTAAAGCAAACAGCATTTTTATTCCTCTCATAGATGGTAGGAACAGAAAATGAGTCAGGAAAGAGTTAACTGAGACCACTGCTGGCTAGGAAGAAAAAAAAAACCCTAAAGCCATAAATTTAAGTAGACTAGAGATAAGAAAGTGTAATTTACAGCTGCTGGGGTCAGTGTGTCACAACTGTAAAGGAGAAAGTGAAGAAATTAGCAGGGTTCACTGATGTCTTTGAATGCCTACATTAAAACTCAGCGGAACTTAGTTCTATCTGCTTTGTGATGTAAATCCCTGGTATTTCTCACATCAACTTGTATGATCATGATAAGAGGAATTGATCATCAGATGAGGTGACAGCAGATGTTGATTGAGAGAGAGACTTGCTGGAATTGGGGAACTCTGGAATTCAGCTATTAGTGCAGAGCAGGGCGCTGGCTGGCTGCGCTACGGGACCAGAAGAGGTGATTAATTTTGACATATGACCTCTTCTCTCACCAAGTCATGCCGCCCTTCTTATCTTATCTGATTTTATCGCCCTAGGCCGTGACCTTTGTGGCCTTTCCAGAAATCCGGCCCTGTCAATTACGGAAATAGCTTGCCCAGCAATTTTTCGAGTAAATTTGTATTCACTTTTTTCAGATCCTAATCTAAAGAAAATTTCATAGGACTGCACTGTATGTTTTTTAGGATGGTGATAAGCAGTAGTTACTTTGCACAGCACGCTGCTAACAATGGCCTCCATTACAGAAAAGAAGGTCAAAGCCTGATAATACATTCAGTTTATATTGTTTGGATGATAAGGGAGCACTCTGAAGGCGAAACAGGAAAAAGGGGAGACCCAGGCGCTTTAGAAAAAAGGGCGCCGCTATAGGCTCCCATTATAAAAACCACGATTTGTGGCAATAAGAGGAAATTTGGGGGCAGGGAGGCACCCAACAAAATGCAAAGCCACAATTTGCATAGCGGGAAGACTTGTTACCCACTGTTTTATCGGGTGCCTCCCTGTGCCAAACTTTACCCTCTTTACTGCGGTTTTACTCTCAAAATCGCGGCTCTGAGGGGGGGGGAGTGTTAAGGTTTAGGCACCAAGAAGGGGGTAAGGCGCCTCCAGGGGGAAGTTTAAGACGGGGGGTTGTTTTAGGCGCCAACAACAGTAAAGTTGGGTGCATAAAATAGCAGGCACTAAGTCTACCTGCAATGCAAAACCGAAATTTGCATATTGAGAAGACTCGGCGCCCGCTATTTGATCAGGCACTTCCCTGCGCCCAACTTTACTCTCATTGCTGAAAATCTTGGCTCTGCGGTAGGGGGAGAGGTTAAGGTTTAGGCCCCATTGGAGGGTTAGGGTTAGGCGCCACCAGGGGGTGTGGTTAAGGGCTAGGCGACACTGGTGGGATAAGAGTTAGGCATTGGTAGAGGAAAGCTTGTGTGTGCGAGTACAGTTAGGTTTAGTCATAGAAAAATATCGGTGAAGATTACCGATATTTTACAATCAAAATTCAGTAGTAGAATAATGCTAATTTAAACAATATTCTACTAACAGCAAACCCCTGTGCTATTTTTTCATGCGCCTTTTTTTCATGTACGCCTATAAAGGTGCCCATACATCTATCTAAGAGACAGATCTCTGTCTTACTTTTTTCCTATGTTGCTGTCACTTACAGTAGGTATTCAAAAAGCTGACAGATCTCAAAGATTTTGGAATAGTCCATCACTTCATGGGGAATTCTCAGTATTTACTTTGTTCTTTACGAAAGCACTCCCTGAAAAGGATCTATACAAAGATGCCGGCCAGACTCCCTACTCATTTGTACACTATTCTGCGAAATTGTACTGAGAAACTATAGTACAGTAAATGCTTTTGTAAATATAGAAATACCAGAGAATTTACAGTGAGGAGACATACTAGACCAAATCCTGTAAGATGTTACATTTTCACTAGTTACTGTAAGTGAGAACAACATAGGAAAAAATTAATTTACAGTACATATTACTCTGGGAGAAAGCTTCATTTTAAAGGTATATATTTTATGATTTTTCACAATAGTTTACTTTAACCTCTTGCCGACCGTGTCACGTCGATGGGCGTGGCCACGGCGGTAGCCCCAGGACCGCCTAACGCCGATTGGCGTAAAGTCCTGGGGCCATCTAATGCAGAAGATCGCACGCAGGCTGAGCGCGCATCTCCTGCTTGGGGGGTGGAGCTCCGCCCAGCCTTCAGTCTCCGATCGGCTATTGCTGCTCGGGAGACTGTTAGACGGCGTGATCGCCATCTATTTGCATGCACAGCGCTGCAATCGGCAGCAGCGCTGTACTGACACGGCTGTCCCCTTGGGAGACAAGAGAGCGATAGGCTCTAATAGGCAGAAGCCTATGACAGCCGATCGCCGTAATTGGCTGGCTGTAGGGAGGGAGGGAGGGAGGGATGGAGGGAAGACAATTAAAGAAACAGGGTTTTTTATTAATAAAAACACATACAATAATATTTATAAAAAAAAAAATAAACCTGAGGGGAGCGATCAGACCCCACCAACAGAGAGCTCTGTTGGTGGGGAGAAAAGGGGGGGGGGGAAATCACTTGTGTGCTGTGTTGTGTTGTGGCCTTAAAGCTGCAGTGGGCAATTTTACTAAAAATGGCCTGGTCACTAGGGGGGTTTAGCACTGCAGTCCTGAAGAGGTTAACAGCCACATCCAATCATTTAAAAAAAAAATGGTGTCTCTGTTGTGTCCAATCAGTTGGCAGAAGAACTCAGTCCCAGTCATTGGACAGTCTGATCATTGGTTGGTCAGGAGTAATTATTGGCTTTTAAATCTGTATAAATAGGTGCACCGTTATAGGATATCACAGCTTTTAAGTGAAGCATTCAGTCCAAAAACTATCCACTAATTTACATGATTTCATACAGAATTTGCCTTTTTACATTTTTGGTTTAGTTAACCTCCTTAGCGGTAACCCCGTGTGTGACACGGGGTAAGCCGCCAGAGGGTGCCGCTCAGGCCCTGCTGGGCCGATTTAAATAATTTTTTGCTTTGCTAGCTGCGCCAGCACCCCGATCGTCGCCGCCGCGCGCCCGATCGCCGCTATCCGGTGCGGCGCGCGGCCCCCCCCCCCCCCCCCAGACCCCTCGCGCTGCCTGGCCAATCAGTGCCAGGCAGCGCCAAGGGGTGGTTCGGGTCTCCCAATGACGTCCCGACGTCGCTGACGTCATCCCGCCCCGTTGCCATGGCGACGGTGGAAGCCCTCCAGGAAATCCCGTTCTTTGAACGGGATTTCCTGATTGCCTATCGCCGGAGGCGATCGGCGGGGCTGGGGGGATGCCGCTGAGCAGCGGCTATCATGTAGCGAGCCCTGGGCTCACTACATGATTTAAAAAAAAAAATAAAAAAAAAAACTGCTGCGCTGCCCCCTGGCGGTATTTTTCATACCGCCAAGGGGGTTAAAGGGGCACTACAGCGGAAAACTGTAAAATTTAAAATATGTGTAAACATATACAAATAAGAAGTACATTTTTTCCAGAGTAAAATGAGCCATAAATTACTTTTCTCCTATGTTGCAGTCACTTACAGTAGGCAGTAGAAATCTGACAGAAGTGACAGGTTTTGGACTAGTCCATCTCTTCATAGGGGATTCTCAGCAAGGCTTTTATTCTTTATAAAGATATTCCCGAAAAAGGATTTAGGGCCCGTTTCCACTAGTAAGTGATGCGAATGCGGCTACCTAGCCGCATCGCATCACTTCCTCCGCCGGCCGCATCACTTCCGCATCTCCCGATGCGGAAGTGAATTGAGGAGATGGGACGCGGCTGCGGGCAGATGCGGCCGTGCAAAAATCTGCAGCATGCTGCAGATTTTCGGATCGCTCCGCACCGCACAACATGCACGCAGTGGAAAGTCTTCCACTGCCGTGCATGTGTTTCAGCACACCCGGGGTGCGATGCGGCTATGTAGCCGCACTGCACTGCTCCTAGTGGAAACGGGCCCTTAAACAATAATGCTGGCCAGCTTCCCTGCTCACTACACAGTTTTTGGCAGTTGGACAGAGCAACTGCCATTCACTAAGTGCTTTTGAAAATAAATATATTGCTGAGAATCCCCTATAAAGAGATGGACTAGTCCAAAACATGTCACTTCTGTCAGAATTCTACTACCTACTGTAAGTGACAGCAACATAGGAGAAAAGTAATTTATGGCTCATTTTACTCTGGGGAAAATGTACTTCTTATTTGTATATAAAACAGACAAATAAAGGCTAGTACACACTAGCAATTTTGATTGACCAATGATTGCTCAATTTTACCACCTCCATGTAGTATGACCATTTACCTATATAATCTGCATAGAATTGAAAATCTGTTTGGCCCTCATACTACATGGAGGTGGTAAAATTGAGCAATCATTGGTCAATCAAAATTGCTAGTGTGTACTAGCCTAAAGCCCCTCCGGAACTAAATACATGCCTTGAATGCAAAACAGATGCAAATTATGTGCTAATTCTAATCTAAAAATTGTGAAAGTGAATTTGAAGCAGTGAATGCAGCTGGCCACTAGTATACTTGCATAGAACTTGCATAGCGGGAAACATGGCCGCGCTTTCAAACAAAACTTATACCTGAATGATTTATGTGCATTGATGTGCGGACCCTAACAACTGGACTACATCACACAGGCAAAAGGGGATGAAATTATACCTGAATGATTTATCTGCATTGATGTGCAGAGCCCCACTGGACTGAAAGTTGGCTGCATGAAAGCCCACTAGAGGGCGCTCCGGAGGCGTTCTTCCGATCGCCTCCGGCGCCCAGAATAAACAAGGAAGGCCGCAATGAGCGGCCTTCCTTGTTTTGCTTACATCGTCGCCATAGCGACGAGCGGAGTGACGTCATCGACGTCAGCCGACGTCCTGACGTCAGCCGCCTCCGATCCAGCCCTTAGCGCTGGCCGGAACTTTTTGTTCCGGCTACGCTGGGCTCAGGCGGCTGGGGGGACCCTCTTTCGCCGCTGCTCACGGCGGATCGCCGCAGAGCGGCGGCGATCAGGCAGCACACGCGGCTGGCAAAGTGCCGGCTGCGTGTGCTGCTTTTTATTTGAGCCAAATCGGCCCAGCAGGGCCTGAGCGGCAGGCTCCGGCGGTACTCGTCCAGACCGCCCAGCAGGTTAAATGTTCTAGTAAGACCCTCTATTCAACGTCTACACAGAAGTAACATATATTAATTAAAAAAAAAAAGAGGTCTAACGCACTGAAATGCACATTAGGCAATTTGAGATTGTATTAGATCATTTTTTTATGACAATAAAGCATTGACTTTGTGAATTTAAAGGACCCCTGAGGTGACATGTTACATGATGAGATAGACATGTGTATGTACAGTGCCTAGCATACAAATAACTATGCTGTGTTCCTTTTTTTCTTACTCTTCCTAAAAGACTTAAAAATCAGTTATGCAAGTGACAGTTCTGTCTGGGTTGGGACCGGGTCAGACTATAGCATAACCCTCACCGATTTGGAATTACAGCCATAAAACACTTTCCTAGCAGAAAATGGCTTCTGAGAGCGGAAAAGAGATTAAAAAAAAGGGGGCAATAGTTATTAGATTTTTATCGCTGACAGGACTGTCAAGCCGGCCGCAGTGATCACGCGAGGCGACCGGCGTGGTGACGACTGACGTCATCTTTCCGGAAGAGGGTGGCCGACACTCGGTCCTGGTGTCGCCGGGAGCCATTTCTGAGCAGGGCCTGGGAGAGGAGCCAGAAGGACGCCGAGGGACCTCCCGACCTACGGTGGGCTGGAGAAAGCCCCACGTAAGTTCAGATTTTGTTTTTTTTTACTGCTCGGAGTTCCTTTAATTTTCCAACCATTCCGCTCATCCTCAGGGCTGGGTCACACTATAAGTGCTTTTGAACATTTTCTTGATCACTGGCAACTCCATAAAGTGTTTTGCTAATACAATCCTATGGCGGTCATGCCACTATAGTGATTCAATTTTTTCAAGATCGCAATCAGCATTGTTTAGGGATTTTGCTTGCTTTAAAGGTATATGAGTGTTGCAAAATTGCTATTATTATTGATTTATAAAGCACCAACATATTCCGTGGTGATGTACAAAGTAAGAAAAACAAACTTGGGGTACATAATAATACATACAATGGTATACACCAAATATGAACACTGGTACAAAATACAGAATTGGTAATTACATTGCATTCTAAATTATTATGCAAATAGTACTTGAGTGTCAAAAAGATTAAATATTTTGTTTTTCAATTAGGCAAAAAATGGAGGGGGCCTGCTGCACATGCACTCACCAAACAAATTGGAGCAGGGAAACCAAGCACCAAAGTCCACAGCAACCAGAAAAAGGGAATCCCGCTGCACCAGATGATTTGAAAGTAGAAATGTCTTTTTTCTTCAATCCAGCATTACAGCAACATCATAGCTTCAACTTCATAGTTATGATTAAGGAGCCCTCTGCTCTGATACGCGTGAGCTTTTATCTGTTGCTGTAATGCTGGATTGAACAATAAAGACATTTCTACTTTCAAATCATCTGGTGCAGCGGAGTCCCCTTTTTCTGGTTGCTGTTGTCTTTCAATTAAAGCCATTGTTACCCGATCTAAAAAAAACAAAAGTCAGATACTCACCTAAGGAGAGGGAAGGCTCTGGTCCTAATGAGCCTTCCCTCTCCTCTACCGGTGCCCTCCGTGCTGCGCCGGCTCCCCTGTTCCAATCCCCCGCCACGGGGGACTTTGGAAGTCTTCGGGAGCACTCGGGCTCCCGAAGACAGACGGCTCCATACTGAGCATGTGCGAGTGCGTCATAGAGGGCACTCGCGCATGCGCAGTGTGGAGCAGCCCGTCTTCGGGAGCCCGAGTGCTCCCAAAGACTTCTGAAACCTCCCTTCGGCGGCGGAAGTGGCAGTATTTAACCGAACTGGTCGAATGCTACTACGGGGCATTCTGAGCGGGACCAGGCACCGCGAGAGGAGAGGGAAGTCTCATTAGGACTCAGAGCCTTCCCTCTCCTTAGGTGAGTATCTGACTTTAGTTTTTTTAGATCAGGTAACATTGACTTTAAACTCATGGATGGTATTGTGTCTCAGGGCTCTTATGATCACTGAAATCGATTTCGGACACCTCTGATAACTAGTTTGCCAAGTGAGCCCGATTAAAGGACTTCCGAGGCCAAAATCTGCCCCCAAAATGTAAAAAAAGTTAGCTACCTGCATGACTTTGTAAGGCACGGAGGACGGCGTCCGCGCCCTCTGTGCCGTTCCGCCTGGTCCCCTCTGCTCAATAGCCCCCCGAAAGGCTGCGGCCCCACGGTCCGGGTCGGTATCTGCAGCCTACATAAAGATGGCCGCCAGAGCTGGCCACGGCTGCGCAGTCCGCATAGCCGTTACTGCGGCTGCGCAGCTCTAGGGCCAACCCCCCGATCCACGTAACAGGCAGCGTGGATCGGAGGGTTGGCCCTAGAGCTGCGCAGCCGCAGTAGCGGCTATGTGGACTGCGCAGCCGTGGCCAGCTCCGGCGGCCATCTTTATGCAGGCTGCAGATACCGACCCGGACCGTGGGGTCGCAGCCTTTCGGGGGGCTATTGAGCAGAGGGGACCAGGCGGAACGACACGGAGGGCGCGGACGGCGTCCTCCGTGCCTTACAAAGTCATGCAGGTAGTTAACTTTTTTTAAGTTTTGGGGGCAGATTTTGGCCTCGGAAGTCCTTTAAAGCAAAAACTAATGATCTCTCTGCTGCCACAAAGTGTGAAATAGTTGAATGCCTATGGACAAGGTATGAAAACCTTTATAGTTCTCAAAAATTGAAGCATGATTATCATACTGTTAAATGATTTGTGGCTGACTCAGAGCACATACGGGTTTGTGCAGATAAAGGCAAAAGGAAGGGTTCTGCCAAACAAATACATCCGTGGGCCCAGAAATACAAGAAGACTCATTTTCAAACAATCTTGTTTACTGAAAAGTGTTGTCCAACTCTTCATAGACCAGATGGATGGGGTGATGGATGGTTGTTTAACAGCCACCACATCCCAACAAGGCTGCGATGTCAGCAAGGAGGTGGAGTCATGTTTTGGGCTGGAATCATGGAAAGAGTGCTGTTTGGGCCTTTTAGTGCCCCTGAAGGTGTGAAAATGGCTTCTGAAAAGTATGTGGAGTTTCTGACTGACCACTTTCTTCCATGGTACAAAAAGTAGAACCGTATTTTCCGTAATAAAATCATCTTCATGCATGACAATGTACCATCTCATGCTGCAAGGATTACCGTCTTTGGCCGCTATTGGCATAAAAGTAAAGAAACTCAGGATGTGGCCCCCATCCTCCCCGACCTCTATTCTGATATCCTGAAAAGAATTTCAAGCAGAAACTCTCCAAAAAATCACAAGTTCAATGGATTCAAGAATTCTGATGCTGTTATCAAATACGGGGTCCTATGTTCAGGGCCGGTTTAAGCAACAATGGGGCCCCAGGGCAAAATAAACCTGGGGGGCCCCCCCAACATATACCTCGGAACAAAAATCGGCATTAGGGGACCTTTTTTGCAGCTGGTATAGTCAGGGTATGAAGTCCCAATCGGTCAGAGCTCCACATTCTGGCTATCCCAGCCTGCATGGGGGACAAGGGGTTAAAAAGTTTCAGGAGGGGGGACCCCACATAATTAAAAAAAAAAAAAAATCCCCACACTCTAAACATAAAAAAAAATTGGGAAAATAGGAAAAAATGCCAGGGATCTTCATACAGCCATATTGCGGCTGTATAGCGATCCCTGGCCAAAGCATTGCGGCTGCGTATGGACCCCCTGGAAACACTGTCAGGAAATGTATTGCTCTTTCTTTTTATACATGTAAAATTACACTACCGTTAGGTTTGCTACTAAAAATTACATTTACCGCATTTAAAACTATACTTTTTTCCGTCTAAACTTCAAAATCGATTTTCTCAAAAACTATAAGGCCTTTTTGAAAAATTGTTTTTTTATCTTATTCCTAATGATCTCCTTAACATATCCTGCAAATTTAGGGTTTCTAGCATTTAAGGTGGATTTGTTATTAACCATTAAAGTCGGCAGGTTTTTAAATGTGTTTTTTTTCCTTTGAAACTTTAAAATCGATTTTCTCAAAAACTATAAGGTCTTTTTGAAAAATTGTTTTTTCCTCTTATTCCTAATGATCTCCTTAACATATCATGCAAATTTAGGGTTTCTAGCATTTAAGGTGGATTTGTTATTAACCATTAAAGTCGGCAGGTTTTTAAATGTGTTTTTTTTTTCCTTTGAAACTTTAAAATCGATTTTCTCAGGAACTATGAGGCCGATTTGAAAATATTTTTTTTCCTCTTGTAGCCACTGGGGGCCCCTACAAGCTCTGGGGCCCTGGGGCAGCTGCCTCCTCTGCCTTAATGGTAGTGCCGGCCCTGCCTATGTTCATATGTAACTCAAGCTGTTAAGATGTTTTTGATTGAAATAGCTTTTGATTTCAGTAAATATGACCTCATAATGAGCAAGGCAAGTTCAAAAAATGACCATTTTTAGTTCTTTAAAACCCATAAAATGCTTTGAAACCCCATGGTGCTTAATAATTAGAAAAAATGCATTTTTACTTTTATTTTTCTATTTTTAAAAGACATAGCGTTATCATTTATTCATTTATATGCACTATATATATATACATATATATATATATATAGTGGGTTGCAAAAGTATTCTGCCCCCTTGAAGTTTTCCACATTTTATCACATTTTGTCACATTACAAACATGAATCAATTGTATTGGAATTCCATGTGAAAGACCAATACAAAGTGGTGTACACGTGAGAAGTGGATCGAAAATAATACATCATTCCAAACATCTTTTACAAATAAATAACTGCAAAGTGGGGTGTGCGTAATTATTCGGCCCCCTGAGTCAATACTTTCTAGAACCACCTTTTGCTGCAATTACAGCTGCCAGTCTTTTAGGGTATGTCTCTCCCAGCTTTGCACATCTAGAGACTGAAATCATTGCCCATTCTTCTTTGCAAAACAGCTCCAGCTCAGTCAGATTAGATGGACAGCGTTTGTGAACAGCAGTTTTCAGATCTTGCCACAGATTCTCGATTGGATTTAGATCTCAGCCTGCTCAACTACCGGTAAGGCTACTGCTGCTTCGATGTACTGTCTCTGCCCTGCTGCTCTCTGCTCCCTGCACTGTGATATCAGCTGTGCTGCTGCACAAGTCTTATGCTGTAGTGGGGGGCCCATATGTTTGGGGACTGTAACAACAATTTTTCCCCTGCACTGGGACATATGATCTACCTGATATGCTTTCCTGGGTTGGGGCTAGAACTAATTTGCTGCTGATCTGGTATGGGTCACGTGGACTGTGTTGATCTGTTCTGGTGTGGCTGCTGATGGGCCGTGGTGACCTGTTCTGTACAGGGCATATGGACTGTTGTCTACCCACTTCGCACAGGGCACATGGACTGTGCTGACCTGTTCCCGTTCGGGGGTATATGGACTGTGTTGAGGCTCCTGCACGGGGCATATGGTCTCCACAGACAGACTGTTGTGATCTGCCTCTGCGAGGGTGACCACTGCCTGCCTGCTGCCCCTCCTGACTGTCTACGTCGCACCACAGGTGGCTGCCCCTCCTATCAGAATGGCCGCTCAGTACCCCCCTTCACCTCCCCCCATGCCACGCACTGCCTACACCAGGACGCAGCTCTCCCTCTGGGAATCCTGCAACTCTTCCCTCCCGGACGGTGGTCTCCTTTACAACTCCGTCTGGAGCCACATCCAAAATATCACCAGCCCTGACCCACTGGTCCGTTCAGGTCAGCGGCGTAGGGGTTGTCGCGCGGGGGCCCTTGTGAGGTTGCGGAAAAGGGGTCTGCGCTCAGCCATTCCTTCGGCCCTCCTGGCAAATGTACGCTCCCTCCCTAACAAGTTGGATGAACTTCGCCTTCTCAGTAACAAGAGGGAGCTCGGCAATAACACCCCAGTCATCTGCTTCACGGAAACGTGGCTGCAGGAGGACATCCCAGACAACGCCCTCCTCCTCCCGGGCTTCAACATTATACGTGCGGACCGTGATCCCACCCTATCTGGAAAAAAGAAAGGCGGGGGAATCTGTTTCTATGTCAGCTCTGCATGGAGCCCAAGCACGTCAGCACTAGTCAGAATGTGCACCCCCAACCTCGAACTATTACTCATTGTCTGCAAGCCTGCATACTCGCCCAGAGAGTTCACCTCCTATGTCCTCGCAGGGGTGTACATTCCTCCTGACGCCGATGTCAAATCTGCTCAGCGTGACCTCAGCGACACCATCACACAGTGGGAGACATCCCTACCAGACTCTCTGTTTATCATCATGGGCGACTTCAACAAAGCAAACCTCCGGCATGAGCTCCCACGCTACCACCAGCACGTGGACTGCCCCACCAGGAATGGCAGCACTCTTGACCACTGTTATACACCTCTAAAGGATGCCTACAAGGCTGTCTCGTGGGCAGCCCTTGGTTCCTCTGACCACTGCCTCATCCATCTGGTTCCTACCTACAGAAGGCGCTTGGAGTCAGCGAAACCAGTCCTGAGGTCCGCTAAAGTGTGGTCTAATGAAGCCAAGCTCCAACTCCAGGCATGCTTTGACTGCACGGACTGGAATGCGCTGGAATCACCCAACCTTGATGAGTGGGCCGATACTGTCTCATCATATATCAGCTTCTGTGAGGAATCCTGTGTGCCCACCAAGTCCTTTAAGATTTACCCTAACGACAAACCGTGGTTCTCAAACAAGCTGCGTCAACTGCGGAAGCGCAAGGAAGCCGCTCATAAGTCCGGCTCCTTGGAGGACTTCAGGTCGGCAAGGAACTCCCTCAACAGGGAACTGCGCGCTGCAAAACGGGCATACGCTGAAAAGATTCAAAGCAATATCCGCTCAAAGGACCCTCGGGCTCTCTGGAAGGGCCTGAAGGCTGCCACTAGCTATAAGCCCACACCCCAACAGGCTACTCCCTGCTCTGAGCTAGCCGAGGAACTCAGCAACTTTTATTGCAGATTTGAGGTCCCGGCGACCCCTGGGGGGCAGTCAACTCCTTCCACCCTCCCCCCCTCTGCCTCTGGGAGCACGGAACGTAGCTCGAGCACAAGCCCTCCCCCGACAGTATCCGAGACTGACGTTCTTCGCCTCCTGTCTTCCTTGAATGCCAGGAAAGCATCTGGTCCTGATGGCGTGTCACCTGGATGTCTGAAGACCTGTTCACGGCAGCTGGCCCCTGTCCTCACCTCTATCTATGCCAGGTCCCTCTGCGAAGGGAAGGTCCCTACATGCTTCAAGGAATCCATCATCATTCACGTCCCGAAAAAGCAAGGGGTTTCAGACCTAAACAACTTCAGGCCCGTGGCCCTAACATCAGTTGTCATGAAGACCTTTGAAAAAGTGGTCCTGTCTCTGCTCAAGAACACTACTCTAGACCGACTGGACCCTCTCCAGTTCGCATACAGAGCAAACAGGTCCACGGACGATGCTATCAACATCTGCCTGGAGTTTATCACTGACCACCTAGACAGGCCAAACTCATACGCTAGGATCCTTCTCCTGGACTTCAGCTCGGCCTTTAACACTATCTGCCCCCGTATTCTGCAGGATAATCTCACGGAGCTGGAAGTCCAACCAATTCTTCGTCTCTGGATCACAGACTTTCTCTCGAACAGGTCCCAGGTGGTGAAGCTGGGCGACATATCCTCCAGACCCAGAGTGACCAACACTGGTGCCCCTCAGGGCTGCGTCTTGTCACCATTCCTGTTCTCTCTATACACGAATAACTGCACATCCACTGCGGACTCTGTCAAAATCATCAAATTTGCGGACGATACCACAATTGTTGGCCTTGTTAGTGAGAATGACGAGCAGGCCTACCGCCAGGAGGTTGACAGAGTCTGCAATTGGTGTAGAGAGAATAGGCTGGTTCTCAACACAGCCAAAACAGTGGAGATGGTCATTGATTTCAGGAAGTATGCCAGTAATCCCCCCCCTATGTACATCGAGGGTACCGAAGTCGCTAGGGTTCCCAGCGTCCGCCTTCTGGGTACAACCATCTCTCACGATCTGACCTGGAGGGCAAATACCACCGCAACTCAGAAGAAGGCTCAGCAAAGACTCTTCTTCCTTCGCCAACTAAAGAAGTTTGGTATGGCCCAAGAACTTCTGAGGTCCTTCTACTCTGCGACAATCGAGTCAGTCCTCTGCTCATCCATCCTGGTCTGGTTCGCTGGCTGCACCACCAGTGATAGATACAAACTTCAGAGGGTCATCAGCTCAGCGGAAAGGATCATTGGGAAACCTCTTCCCCCTCTTGATCACATCTACAACACCAGACTGCGTAACAGAGCAATGAAAATTGTGGGTGACCACTCGCACCCTGGTCACGTTTTCTTCAGGCGACTCAAACTAGGTCGGAGGTTCCGGTCCATCCCTGCAAAAACCACTAGGCGTATGAACACTTTTTTCCCTACTGCCATCAGACTCTTGAACTCTGCCCGTTCTTCTGACCCCCCCCTGTAGCCGTCTCCAGCCTAACATCTGACCTCGACTGCTTTGTTATCTGCCTTGTTTAGGTCATGCTAGAGTTATCTGCTGTCGCACACTGCTGTCCCTGCTAGACCCAAAATGCTCTACGTCTAACGTTAATGTGCATAAAACGACAATGTGTATTCTCATGTCCTGTTGTATTACTCTTGCTCTGTGTACTTCTCTCTCTGTTGTATAACTCTTCTGTGCCTATCAATGTGTCAAATCCAATTCCGGGCACGGCCCATCCGTGCTTGGCGAAATAAACAAATTCTGATTCTGATCTGGACTTTGACTGGGCCATTCTAACACATAGATATGTTTTGTTTTAAACCATTCCATTGTTGCCCTGGCTTTATGTTTAGGGTCATTGTCCTGCTGGAAGGTGAACCTCCACCCCAGTCTCAAGTTTTTTGCAGTCTGCAAGAAGTTTTCTTCCAAGTTTGCCCTGTATTTGGCTCCATCCATCTTCCCATCAACTCTGACCAGCTTCCCTGTCCCTGCTGAAGAGATGCACCCCCAGAGCATGATGCTGCCACCACCATATTTGACAGTGGGGGTGGTGTGTTCAGAGTGATGTGCAGTGTTAGTTTTCCGCCACACATAGCGTTTTGCATTTTTTGGCCAAAAAGTTCCATTTTGGTCTCATCTGACCAGAGCACCTTCTTCCACATGGTTGCTGTGTCCCCCCACATGGCTTGAGGCAAACTGCAAACGGGACTTCTTATGCTTTCTGTTAACAATGCCTTTCTTCTTGCCACTCTTTCATAAAGGCCAACTTTGTACAGTGCATGACTAATAGTTGCCCTATGGACAGAGTCTCCCACCTGAGTTGTAGAGCTTAGCACTCATCAGGCAATGTCTATAGGCAACTGACTGCACTCAGACCAAAGGGGGCCGAATAATTACGCACACCCCACTTTGCAGTTATTTATTTGTAAAAAATGTTTGGAATCATGTATGATTTTCGTTCCACTTCTCATGCGTACACCAGTTTGTGTTGGTCTTTCATGTGGAATTCCAATAAAATTGATTCATGTTTGTGGCAGAAATGTGACAAAATGTGGAAAACTTCAAGGGAGCCGAATACTTTTGGAAGCCACTGTATATATATATATATATATATATATGCATGCATTATCCTGTTAACAAAACATCAGCCATTGTTCTGCTGCTGTCACTAATTATAGCCTTCAAAATTTATATTGGGGAAAAGATTTACATTTTATGTGATATTGAACGACATCAGCTTTATTAAATGGGATAGGGTGACATATAATTCATTTTTAAGACCCTAAGGGGAAGTCTGACCTATAACTGATGCTAATTTTAGATGATAAAAATGTCTTAATGTGTATGTACTGAATGCATTTTAAGCATCTGACACCCTAGACAAATTAATAATTGTGTTTAATAAACCAAAGCTTTGCATGTACCGCCAGCTTCACTCTAAATAAATTGCCTCTCTGACAACGGGCTTATGTTTATTTGATCTTGTAATTTGTGATTGTGTATACCTAATCACACACTTGGGATGATAGCACATCCTTCATTCTGGCCCAGATGAAATCCAGGGGCCAGCGTTTTTGTTGTTGTTGTTTTTTATAGCGGGATTGTCACCATAAAAATCAAATTTCAACAGCAACTGGTCTGAGTGTATTAAGTGATAAAAATGTTAATCCTGCATTCAAAACTTTCAAAACTTTTTCTGCTGTTATGGTTTGAAGTTATCACATTATGGCCCTTTAATAGCCATTGCCATTCAGTTGCATGCTGGGGGTTCTTTTTATCTATAATATATTCCTCCTCTTCCCTTTATTTCCTGCCTAGCTGCCTAGCTGAAACATGATCCTCTGCTCACTTATGTTTACAAGCAAGGCTGAGGTGATTCAGCGATTGGAGGAAAAATGAAACAAAAAAGTTGAGGGAAGAAATTACATCAGTATTTAGCCTCAAACTGTGGGCAAAAGACATGGTTCCCACCAGGAACAGAATTCTCTTCATTTACTATATAAAATTCACTGAAATCAAAATGTGTACTGTGCAATACATGTGTTGTGTAAGTAGATCAAGTATTTATCTACTTATATATGTGTTTTTCCCCCTGGCATAGTATGGCTAATCCTACTGCTTTAATAAATATAGTTTATTGAAGTTTTATAAACAAGGCAAAAAATTGTACTACAACGTGAACACATACAGAGTATCTAGTGAAGACATCTTATCTCAGATTTGTGGATTTCTATACAGTAGGTTGGAAAAAGATAGAGGGCTTAATGACAATAAGTTGTTTGTAGCAGAGTAGTCCATATAAGATGGTTCAGGTAAATAGGGTGCAATTTAACAAATAATAACCTATTTATTACCAGGGTGCTATGTATTCACTAGCAATGCCGTCATGTAGGGGGATTCATGGCGGTTCTTCCATCTATCCTGGATCAAATGGATATTTTTCTTGCTCCTCTGTGTGTATATATACTATTTTTTTATAGAGTAAAGCTGTGTCTACTTGTTTAATCCAGCTATCAAGCCATCTGCAAACTGCCTCTTTTCTTCCCATAAACAACACTTTAGACATAAATGTTTTAAGGGAGTTGTCTATATTGTAAGCCTTTGGCAGTGCCCTCTGTCCTTGTGTAACATTCATACTTGATTGTACACCCTACACAGAAAATGTGAACTTGTATTATTGGCACTACCACTCCAGTGTACGATCTGGCATTGTATTACTACTACCTGTATTGTGCATCTTATTGTGGAATACCTGTATTGTTGTATCTATTGTCTATTACCTGTATTGTGCTGTCGGTCAATAATAATAATAATAACCTAGTCCTTCATCTTGTATTACCCCGAGGATTTTGTCTGTTAGTGATCCCAATCTATAATTTACGATCATTCATAAACGATCGTTCCGCTAATTGTATTGTTTGTGGCCACCTTTATAAAGTTATAGTGAGATGCAGACTATAAAGATAACAGCCATATTTAGATGTTCTTTCCAACCATGAAGTTAATTTATAGAATCTTGCTTCCTCATACTGTATTTACTCCTAAGCATTAGAGATGAACTTGAAATTAACATAGGAAAGGGCAGTTTTAGCCTCTTCCCTTTTTGTCTAAGCACCCAGGGCACTACATTAAACAGTGAATCTGGAGAAAGATATATCGCCCCTTATTTCATTCACTTTTTTTCCTAGGTCAGTGATCTGCAAACTTGGCTCTCCAGCTGTTAAGGAACTACAAGTCCCACAATGCATTTGCCTTGAATCATGACTGTGACTGTCAGACTCCTGCAATGTATTATGGGACTTGTTGTTCCTTAACAGCTGGAGAGCCAAGTTTGCAGATCACTGACCTAGGTGATATTTTCACACTTGGCCAATAAAATTCCTTTTAAGCCACCAGCAAGTCAGGAAATACTCAGAATAATTTTGACAGTACTTTTTGGTACTTTTTCATTTGCAGAATGCTAAAAAGTTATTTTAAAGAGAAGAGGAAAAATGATCTCCTCGGAAAAAGCTTAGGATAAAAAGTGAATTGAATAAGGGCCATCTTGTGTAGAGCATCCTAATAACCCCAATGGGGTGGCATTTAACAGCATCTGCCTCTGGCTCAGTGGGAGGCAATGTGGGATTGCATGTCGTTGGTGTTACTAAGGAGACTCTGCACCGTAACCAATAGAGTTATAAGGGACGGCAGGTCCATCAGTTACATCAAACATCAATGATGACTCTTATCACATGGACAACCCTGTTTCCAAATGATCACAAGTGCAAAAGTGCATGGCATAATAGCCCACAATGATCACCAGTATCCTCAGCCAAGCAGGAACTCTCAACCATTCCCTCTATTCATAGCAGCCATTGTCTTTGTTCTGACCTTGTGCTCCATTTGCATGCTTGTTAATATGCATTGAAATTGGTGATAAATTCAGTTCCTATTTTAATAACTTGAAAAGGCAGCAATCTCAGCAGCATTAACTATATTATGTCAGGCCTGTAGACTTTTACATTAATCGTTGTGATATTTTAAAATGATCTTAAAATGCATTTTCTAATGCCAATAATTTTGACTATGTCAATGTTGCCAGGGTAGCTTTGTTTAGCAAATGGTAGGGTTTGTAACTCTAAAGGTCCGTACACACGCCGGACTGGAGGCAACGACGGGTCCGTCGTCACCTCCCACTGGGTGGGCGTTCCAGCGAAAGTACGCCGTGTGTACAGTCTGTCTGCAGACTGATACGGCTGTTTCTGAGCGAGCCACCCGGCGGATCGCTCAGAAACAGCCGTATCAGTCTGCCGACAGACTGTACACACGCCGGACTGTCGCTGGAACGCCCACCCAGTGGGAGGTGACGACGGACCCGTCGTTGCCTTTAGTCCGGCGTATGTACGGACCTTCATACAGGCTCATACACACGCTCAACAAAAGTCTTTTGAATGCACAATTATCAAACAACTTGAAGAAGTTGGACAACTATTGTCAAGGCGTTATCACTGATAAGAGGCGACCAACAACTGATAAGACGCAGCTCAAGACAATCCAACTGTTGGATTGACTTGGATTTCAATCGTTTTTATTGGAATTTTAAAAAAAAAAATTTTATTTACAAACAATATGTTTCGGACATATTCATACAGTAACATTGTTATAATATTAACATAAAACAACATTGAAAATACTCTTAACAATCAGCATAGATGTACAGAAAGTAAAAATATTACAAACATATAAATACTCCACAATAAAAGTAGAAGGAGCATATCTAGTCTTGTGGTGTTAAATTTCAAAACTAAAGGATCATTAAATAAAACTAATTTAGAGTCTAAGATATTTATCTAAATGGCTTGGCCAACAATTGTATTATTCAACAACTATTTGTTCTTAATTTAATGCGTATTGGCATACTCTAAGTTATATTAACCATATGCTCAAAATACGCATGGAATACGCATAATTTACATATATGTGCATCCTTACGCGCATGGTACATGCGTCTAAACACCTATTTTCGCGTGTACACTAATCAAATGCGTCAAAAAACCGCGTAACGCGTCAAAAACAAACGCGCAAACGCAGCAAAAACGCGTGAAAAACGCGGCAAAAACGCGGTAAAAACGCTAAAGTGCTAAAAATGTTATAAAAACGCCAAATTTGCTAAAAAAAAATAAATAAATAAAAAAAACACAATTTTGCATAGATTACAGGATATATGCTCAAGTATCTGGGTAATTATATGAACTCCAAATTTTAATTTATTTATAAAATTTATTTGTAAAGAGGAAGAAAAGGAGAAATTTTAATAAAATTTTAAGGATATCTATATACCACCTCCGGATAATTCTGTAAAGGTTATATAGATCCTATTTTAGATCCATCCCCATTATATTATTATGTATATGTATACATGACCTTAGAGTCAAACATTTAAAGGAGCATCCTCTGGAGAATGGGGGATACTATCCTCCCTACTGAGACTCCAAAGGATGCTTCCCCATTATGCTACCGGACACATTGGTAAAATACAAATCGCCTGGGGAGGCTTCCAGTCAGAATTCTATGGATCAAGATTATAGGTCAAAGGTGGGTAAATTTACATCTCTAGTGTACAAATATATGTCTCTCTTAGCGCCTGTTCCAAATTTTATTAATTGTTGTTTAAACTATTTTATTGAACTAAAATTATATTGTCTATCCTAAACTACCTAACTATTCTACACTACTCAAGTAATAACTGGTTGCTTATTATAGGTTCTTATTTGTATGCTTAGTACTTACATGAATTGCTTGGATAAAGCAGTGGTCCTTATAGGAATAAGTAGAGTCGCCATCCGGAGTCCAGGTCAGGTTTGATAACATAACTTACAGTTCTGTCTATGGTTGATCACAAATGAAACATAACAAAATTATGCTACATAATATTGGTCCATGTGAGGGTTATAATGTTACATTTATTTATTCAGCTATACTAAAAATTCTTGTAGTTTCGATTCTTTATATATGATAGGCCACAAATGCGCCTTTTTCCAAAAGGCCTTGATAGTGCAATTTTTAATTGCCCATGCTCTTTCAGCTTTTATATTAAGGTCAGTTTTCTTCAAGATGTCCTCTATGGTGGGTATATGTTGGGATTTCCAATTCTCTGCTATGGCTATTTTAGTTACTACACAGATATGATTAAAGATAAATCTCTCGCCTGGTGGAAGGTCCATAGTATTGATATGCAGTAATGCCATTTCCGGTGGTATGGAAGTCAAGAAAACGGGAAGTTGTTTTAGAAATGTTTCTATTTCCTCCCAAAGTCTAGTGACTTTAGGGCATGACCAAAACATATGTAACAGTGACCCAGTACCATTACAATTCCTCCAACACAGGGGAGAGGTATTATCATTGAACTTAGAGATCTTCTCAGGGGTCAGATACCAATGCCATAAAATTTTAAGGAAGTTTTCATAATGGAGTACGCATTTTGTTGACCTTCTCAGAGACCCATAGGCCCGCTCCCATTGTTCTTGATCAATGTCTAAGTGAAATAATTCTTGCCATCTCTCCAACTGCCATTTTGGAGTATCATCCTTGAGTTGTAAAAATGTTTTGTAGAATATTGCTATACCTTTTTGTTTATAATTTTGTGGTTCTAATAATCTCTTAATTTGAGGTAGGTAAGATATATTGATAGGTGAATGCTTATCAATAAACTTCCTAATTCTAAAATATTTTGGCTTATCTGATTTGGGAATATTAAATGTTGATACTAATTCTTCGAATGGTTTTAATTGGTCTTCTGTCATTATGTCTGCTACTCTAGTTATTCCTTTTTGTATCCAATTATCGAGATCTAAATTCTTTAATGCTTTGGCTAAATTAAGTAAGGGTACTTCTATATGTATGGCCAAGGGGTGTGTGTTACTAAAATTTATCACTTCCTTCCATATTCTTATCATATTGGCTGTTATGGGGTTTGAAATTTTGTAAGGAATCTTCCAATTTAGTCTTGATTCCAAATATGGGAGTGGATTGGGGTCTGGAAGTTGGTCTAGTTCTATTTTTACCCATTGTTTGCTATCTTCATTACACCAAATTGCCCTTGATTGCTCTAAAACAGCTGATTTATAGTATTTTTCTAAATCCGGTACACCTAGTCCTAAGTTAGTTGTTTGGGTGGTTAATAGTTTATTTGAAAATCTAGAGGATTTGTTCATAAGGATAAATTTATTGATCATTTTTTGGGCTGTTGTAAAGAATTTTTGGGGAATTTTTATAGGAATATTTCTAAAAAGGTATAGCAATTGGGGCAAAATCAGCATTTTAAACGCTGCTGCCCTTCCTAACCATGAAAATTCAAACTTAGCCAAATTTTCTAAATGAGTTTTTAATTTGTCTATCCAAGGTTCAAAGTTCTCTCTGTATAGCCTGTTTATAGTAGGGGTCAAGTGAATCCCCAGATATTTGATCGATTTAAGGTCCCAAGAATATGGGCAAATAATTTTAAATTGGTCTATCATTCTTGTTGATAAATTGCATGGCATTATGGTTGTTTTGTTTTCATTCAATTTGTAATGAGAAACTTTTGAAAATTTTTCTAATTCAATTTTGAGATTAGGTAGTGACTCTATAGGCCTCTGGAGGTACAACAAAATGTCATCAGCAAAAAGTCCTAGTTTCGCCTCTGATGAAGATAATTGGATCCCATGTATTTTGTTATTGTCTCTAATACTTTGTGCTAGTGGTTCCAAAGATAACACATAAATTAATGGGGATAGAGGACATCCCTGTCGTGTTCCATTATTAATATCAAATGATGATGAAGTGGAGTTTGATGACACAACTCTTGCAGAGGGCTGCGTATACAAAGCCATTATAGATCTATGAATTTGGCCTACACATCCAAACTTCTGGAGTACAGAAGACATATAAGCCCAGTTGACTCTGTCGAACGCCTTCTCCGCATCCAAGGAGATGAAGAGAGTAGGCGTCCGACAGAGACCAACCCTATGTAGAAGTGCCATTACCTTCCTTGCACCATCATTCGTTCCTCTGCCCTGTACAAAGCCTACCTGGTCAGGTTTGATCAGTTGTGGGATCAGAGGGGTTAGCCTGTTAGCCAAAACTCTTGAGTATAACTTGAGATCAGTATTCAGCAAGGAGATAGGCCTGTAGCTCCCTGGGTCAGATGGATCCTTCCCCTCTTTTGGAATTGTGGTGATTAATGCCGTCAGATTTTCCTTAGGAAAGACACCAAGAGTTGATATCTCATTAAACATATTGACCAGATGTTTAGACAAAATATTTGAATACTTTTTATAGTAAGCATTTATGAAGCCATCCACTCCTGGTGCCTTATCCTGTTTTAACATTTTTATGGCTAATTCAATTTCTTGGAGGTGAAAGGGGATATTTAATTGTTTCTGTTCAAATTCTGTGAGACTGGGTAAGTTAATTTTTTTCAAGTACTGGTCTATTTCTAATTGGGATGGGGAATATGTTTGGGTATCTTTATTTAAATTGTATAATTTTTCATAATATGTTGCCAGAGCATTGACTATGTCTTTAGGGTGATGGACACTAAGTTTTGTTAAGGGGTGTATAATTTTAATAATTCTTTGCCTAATTCTTCTACCTTTAATTTTTTGTGCCATGGCCTTCCCTGCTTTATTTTTATCTGAATACCAATTTTCTTTCAGGATGCTTTGCCATTTATCATATTGTGAGTATAGGTGTTCTGCTAGTTCCTGCCTAATTGATTCTAGTTTTGGGATTAAGTCTATTTTCTTGTTGATAAATATTAATTTTTCCAGATTCTGAATTTCTTTAAGTAATTTATCTGTTGTTTCTCTATATTTCCTTTTCAAAATTGCATTCTGCTTCATAAAAACTCCTCTCATATATGCTTTATGAGCATTCCATAGTGTCGTCTTAGACATTCCTACTGTATCATTAAGGGCAAAATATTCTTCTAGACTGCTTTGGATAATTGGGGCTGTAGTTTCTGAGTTGAGAACTACTTTATTTATTTTCCAATTAATGTTTATATTATTAGGGGTATTCCTTAATTTAACTTTTGCTATAATCGGGGCATGATCAGACCAAACTCTAGTGCCAATGGTTATTTGTGAGAATAATGGGAGAGAGAAGGTATCCGTTAGGATATGGTCTATTCTTGTATATGATTGGTGAATGGGGGAGTAATAGGAATACTGTCTGTCCCCAGGGTGCAGGCATCTCCAAGTATCATACAGCTCATTGGAAGTTAAGGTAGACTGGATGACAGCTGAGCTTCTTCTCTTTTCCGCAGAACAGTCAATTTTGGGATCAGTTACTGCGTTAAGGTCTCCTGATATTATAAGGGAGCCTCTAGAGATTTTTGTTACTTTTTTGATTTTTTTATTTAAAAAATTAGCTTGATTTAAGTTTGGTGAGTAAACATTAGCAAAGGTGAATCCCTCTGAATTGATTACACCCCTAGCTATCACCAGTCTACCATCAGGACTACCATACACCTCTGACAATTCAAACCCCAGAGAGTCTTTAAAAGCTATGAAAACTCCACATTTTTTCTTATTCTGCAACACAGAATGATATACCTGAGTGAATTGATGTAATTTGAATTTAGATGTTCCCTTTGCATTCAGGTGAGATTCCTGGACACAAAGTACATCTGTATTCTCTTCCTTGATTAGTTTGTTAAGCAAAAACCTCTTTCTATGGGAATTCAAACCTCTCACATTTATGGACAGTAAGTTAAATTCTTGTGACATATTTATCTTTAAGTCTGCTAAACCATATTAAAATACATAAAAACATCATCAACCATCTACTATGAGCATAATCACCCGACCCGGACTCCTTCTTAGCGACTCTGTTGTAAGATGCTCTAATGGACCAAATTTTGCCTTTTTTCCTAAAGAATGAAATTTTGAGAATTACATGCAAAACATACATTAAGCACATTTCAAAGTGGATAAAATAAGTTTTAAAGCTACTTAAGAACCAAGGTGAGTTCAATTTAAATGAAAAAACAAAAAAAATAAAAAAAAAAGTCTGAGTGTTGTACAGACATGTAATCAGTACATCTCAAAAGAATAAAAAAATATAAAAACCAAACAAAAAACGAAGAAAAAAATATGAAAGTTAAGGTGGGGTAGAGTGTCTTCAGTTCCATCCAGTGGTCTGAAGACTATTCACCTCCTAAGCAAGGTATAACCTCTGCGAGGGAAAAGTCTTGTTGGGGGGAAAGTTTATGGCTAAGCACCATTGCTTAGTCAACATCACCTTTGGAAGCTTCTGATGACTTGTTTGCCTCTGAAAGTGGTTGGGAAGTGTCCATAGCGGACTGTTGAAATTGCCTCTTCAGTTGTTCAGCTCTGGTGTCCTTTGCTTGAAGTAGTGGGATTCCCCATCTCCTTAACATCTCGAGTCCTTCTGCTGGATCTTTGGCTATAAAGACAGTACCATTGTTGACTATTCTCAGTTTTGTTGGGAATCCCCACGCATAGGGGATGCCTTTGCTTCTTAGAGTATGGGTTATGTCAGCAAAGTCCTTTCTTGCCTTCAATGTGATTTGAGATAGATCATTGTACAGTGATAGTTGTCTATAAGGATCAGGGAGTTTTTGTCCTCTTCTAGTAACTGCCATGAATCTTTCCTTAATGTGGTAGTAGTGTATTCTCAGGATTACATCCCTTGGCAGATGTTCTGCTATGAAGCTGGGCTTAACCAGCCTATGAGCCCTGTCTACTACAAGATCAGAATCAGATATATCAGGCAAAGCAGTTTTAATGACATCCTTCACATAATCCATCAGCGCTTCTGTTTTCACAGACTCTGGTATCCCTCTGATCTTAACATTGTTCCTCCTGTTTCTATCTTCAGAGTCTGTGATCTTCTCCTTCTGCCACTTAAGTTCTCCCAGCACTAAATGATGAGCGTCCACCATCTTATTGTATTCAGTGGTGATGTCTGCAACTTTCTTTTCCAGCATAGACACTCTGCTATCAGTCTCACAGACATATTGTGACATTTGTCCAGCCATTTGTCTCATGTCTGCTTTGATCTCCATAACCCCGCTTCTCATCTCCATAACAGTGTTCTGCATCATTCCACTGAAAGAAATCATGAATTTCTTAAAGAAATTCTGAGATATGGGCTCATCTGTGGCTTGTAAATCTGCAAAGGGATCAGGGAAGGTCTGTGCAGCAGGCATGGTTGATGAGAAAAGCACTGGGACAGACTGTGCAGCTATAGGGTCTCTGTGACCATGCTTCTCATGGGGACTTTGTGCTGGCTTCAGGGGGCTGCGCTCCCGATTATCAGCCCCTGCTATGGCTTCCTCCCTCTCCTCCTCACTATCATATTGGTAGCCTTTTTGCTTACCTCTTGAATATGGTGTAGATAGCAGAGCAAATCTGTTTCTTTGGCTCATAGGAGTGTGGAAGGGAGCGCTGCCAGGAGACATGTCATGCTGGAATGTGTGGCCATCTTGTCCTTGTTGTTGTTCAGGCAGAGGACGGTGGCCATCTTTGCTGATGTCTTCATAAAAGTCTGTCAGCTTTCTTGGCCCTGGGGATCCTCTCTTAACCTTCTGGTTCGCTTTCCTCCAGTCCATTGTAGTCAGGGGAAGTTCCAACACCTTTTAGGCTAAAAATAAAGGCTTTCCAGGTTGCTTTAAGTCGCTTTGTAAGTGCTTTGCAGGGAGAGAGAGTGGCTCAAGCTTCCATTCCCCTCTGCTGCATAGCCACACCCCCCTGTTGGATTGACTTGACGAACAACTGAGAGAAGTCTGCTATGAGTAACAATATGTAAATTTGTAGTTGTCCGTCGAGTTGTTCTGTGTGTATAATAGTTGTTTGCACCCCAAGACATATCTTTTCAACTTTTTTAATCGTAGTTGTTTGCAAAGGTGTTTATAGTAAAAGACTTCTGTTGAGTGTGTGTATTTGGCTTTAAAGGAGTTCTGTTTAAGTAAAAAAGTAAAACAAGCTGACACTTACCTGGGGCTTCTATCAGCCCTCTGCAGCGGTAATGTCCCGCGCCATCCTCTCCTGATGCGCCGTTCCCCGCCGCTGGTCCCCATGTAATCATGCGAGTGATTACACTGCGGCTGCGCGGTCAAGCTCTCACTTCCGCACGCGTCATCAGAGCTTACTGCGCAGGCGCGAACGGGAGCGCGCATTATTCGTCTGTCATCAGACGAATAATGCCCGGTACGGACGGCGGGGAACGGCAGATCGGAGGAGGACGGCATGGGACATTACTGCTACAGGCGGCTGATAGAAGCCCCAGGTAAGTGTCAGCTTGTTTTACTTTTTGACTACCACAGAACCCCTTTAAAGTAGGGCTGACCAACTCCAGTCCTCAAGGGCTGAGGTCCTCACACATTTTTGGCACAGATCAAATGAATTGATAGGGCTAAATTGTTTAGTCCATCCTAAACACTGGAATGGATATGGCCCCTGAGGACCGGAGTTGGACAGCTCTGCATTAAAAGGAATGTAAGGCCGGTTTCACACCACAAAACGGCAGTAGCAATGCAATGCGATCGGATGATTGCATCCCACCACAACGCTAATAATAGACTTTTGGGATTTCCTTGTTAATATGCTGTAATCCCCTTTCTGGCTGAAAGCCAAGCAGGCTTTCATGCATGCTGCGTCACCATACACTTTCATGATATCCGGTCCGGCGCACGTTGCCGCGCAAGCCGGTCACTGATGCATGGATGCCATAGCAACACGTTTACATTTACTGATCACTTCTCTGCTGCGGGGGAGGTCACAGGTGCATGCATACACACACGTCGCACATTAGAAGCTACAGACGCATATCTACGCCCCTGGAATGGTAGGTGAAGTCCTGTAAGGTGTAGATATACTTTCTGAAAAACATTAAATAGTTAAAGGTCCTTTTTATATCACTAGGGGGTTCTGAAACCCTTTATTGATGAATTATTGTACCCCCATATGCAGTACCGCTGTGATCAAAAGGACAGATGTGAACGCCCAACAACCCCCCCCCCCCCCCCCTTTAACCACTGTATGGGTGGTGGGATTCACCAGTCATGAACACCTTTCTATATGTAAACAATCCTGAATGGTCACCTTAGTGACAATAAAATGCTTGAGCTTTTTAGCCAGTCCGTCATAGTGTGGAACAACTCTCACAGACTATACTCAGCCTCATGCTGTTCAGAGAGCTTTACATTTTACAGAGCCACATCAACACATTTATAAGCTATAGGCTTTTTATACACCAGCGGTTCTGAATGTGAGCCTGGCTTACAGGGGCATAAAGAGATAATTGGCATATTCAGTAGTGATGCATTGTGGGAGATCACAGTCACTCACTTACAGCTGAATTATCCCAAATACCTTCTGTTTCAGTGAGGCACAATACACCTAAACTGAAGCCACACAGAAAAGGCAATTAATAAAAATGTTCATGCAACATTCAGTATTAATACAAACTGCACCCGTGCCAAAGGGAAGCTCCTTCCCTCCCATCCCCACCGCCGGATCACGACCCCCCTGTGCCAGTTGTGGTCCAGGAAGCGGACATACTGAGACTCCTCCGCAGAATCAACCCTAGGAAAGCCGCCGGTCCAAGCGGTGTGTCATCAACCTGCCTGAGAACCTCTGCAGATCAACTTGCTCCCACCCTGACCCCCATCTTCAACAGGTCCCTAGCAGAAGGCAAAGTACCCTCCTGCCTCAAAAGATCTCTGATTATCCCAGTTCCCAAAAAGCCAGGGAACACAGAACTTAACAACTTCAGGCATGTAGCCCTTACCCCTGTCATCGCAAAGATCCTTGAACGTGTTGTTCTGGCCCTCCTGAAGTGCTCCACTGATGCCCTTCTCGACCCACACTAGTTTGCGTACAGAGCCAACAGGTCTGTGGAGGATGCCATAAACATCAGCCTGGCATACATCACAGAGCACCTTGGCAAACCAGACTCCTATGCTAGGATCCTGTTCTTGGGTTTTAGCTCTGCATTCAATACAATCTGTCCGGTCATCCTGCTTGACAACCTTAGGCAGCTTGGAGTCAATCCCACCCTGTGTGCGTGGGTCAACGACTTTCTCTCCAACAGAACGCAGCAGGTTAAGGTCTGAAACTGCTCCTCCCACAAAAAAAACACCAACGTAGGGGCTCCGCAATGGTGTGTGCTGTCCCCACTACTTTTTTCTCTGTACACCAACAACTGCACCTCATCTGCAGACATCGTCAAAGTCACCAAATTCGCAGATGACACCACTATCATCGGCCTCATCGAAAACAGAGGTGAGCACACTTACTGAAGCGAGATTGAGAAGATCAGCAATTGGTGCAAGGGAAACAAGCTTGTTCTCAATGCAACAAAAACTGTTGAGCTCATTGTAGACTTCAGGAAGCACCCCTCCAAGCTCTCCCCAGTCCTCATTGTTTGAAATACAGTCTCCAGGGTTTCTGACGTACGGTTCGTCGGTACAACCATAACTAAGGACCTTAGGTGGGAGCAAAACACCTCCAGGATACAGAAGAAGGCCCAGCAGAGGCGATTCTTGCGTCAACTGAAGATATTCGGTATGCCACGCAAACTGCTGACCAGCTTTTACACCACTAGTATGGAATCCATACTCTGCTCCTCCGTCATTGTATGGTATGCAGGGGCATCCACCAAGGACAAGTACAAACTCCAAAGGGTAATTAACACGGCGGAGAAGATCAAAGGATCGCCCCTGCCACCACTGGACCTCCTCCACACAGCGAGACTGGGGTCAAGGGCTTCCAATATTTCACAGGACCCCTCTCACCCAGGGAGCTGCTACTTCGAATTTATGCAAACAGGCCGACGTTACAGGACTTTCTATTCCAGAACTACCAGGTGCAGGAACACATTCTTCCCTCAAGCTGTCCTCCACCTGAACTCCAAACCCTTCCTTCCGTGGCCGTCCGTAGTAGTGATGCTCAAATACCCCTTTTTAAAATTCGAGTTTGGTCGAATTCGAATAGTAAATTATTCGAGGTCAGTCGAATATTCGAGTCGAATAATTTTTACTATTCGATTCGACCTCGGACTTCGAGCTCACTATTCGAGTCGGTATTCGAGCTAACTATTCGAGCTGACTATTCGAATTGGCCTTAAATAGCTTCCAACACTTGTTTTGAGGGTGAATGATGCAAGAAACCTCTTTTTTTCCAAGTAACAACAGCAAGTGATTATGTGGGGATGTTCCTTTAAAAAAAAATGTGGAAAGAGAAGTTGTGTCCTTAATTTTGTTCAGTAGTGTTACTGTATATACTTGTTCTTCTTCTTCTTTATCTTTCTTCTTCTTCTTCTCGATCTTCTTCTTCTATATTGTCTTCATCTTCATCTTCATCCTCTTCCTCTTCCTCTTCCTCTTCTTCTTCTTCTTCTTCTTCTTCTTCTTCTTCTTCTTCTTCATCATCTTCTTCATCTTCTTCTTCTTCTTCTTCATCTTCTTCATCTTCTTCATCATCTTCTTCATCTTCTTCTTCTTCATCTTCTTCTTCTTCTTCATCTTCTCCTTCCTTTTCAATATCGTCTTCTTCTTCTTCACGTATTTCTCTTTTCAATTTTTTTTTTAAAGAAATGCAGCTATTTTTGAGCGTAACAAATAGCTGGTGGGCGCACGCATGTTGGAAGCGCCATTGTATGTGCTCCCTGGCAGTGGAAACACAAAGACAGCAGGAGGTAAATTCAGCAGCAGGAGGAGGAGGATGAGTGTGTGGCAGCAGGCAGTCAATGAGGCAGGCAGCTCGCCGTGACATAATAGCCCTGGTACCTAGCGGTGATACCAGGGCTGTAAATAAACACAACAGGAGGTCCCAGACAGCGGTCGTGCAGCCCACATTGTGTCCAATACACAACTGGGACAACACAGTTTTCAACCCGGGCACCTCAGAAAAATTAAACCTTTTTTTTTTTTTTAATGGTTTGTTTGGTTTTTGGTTTTGCAACCAATATAGCTATTGTTTGACGTAATAGCTGGTGGCAGAGTGGCAGCAGAAGGTAAATCATCTGTGTACCCTGGCAGTGGGAAACACAGACAGACAGCAGCAGCAGGAGGAGGAATGGAGGAGTAGGCGAGCAGCTATTGTTTGACGTAATAGCTGGTGGCAGAGTGGCAGCAGAAGGTAAATCATCTGTGTACCCTGGCAGTGGGAAACACAGACAGACAGCAGCAGCAGCAGCAGCAGGAGGAGGTATGGAGGAGCAGTGTGAGTGTGGCAGCAGGTAGGCAGCGTGACATAATAGCCCTGGTACCTAGCGGTGATACCAGGGCTGTAAATAAACACAACAGGAGGTCCCAGACAGCGGTCGTGCAGCCCACATTGTGTCCAATACACAACTGGGACAACACAGTTTTCAACCCGGGCACCTCAGAAAAATTAAACCTTTTTTTTTTTTTTAATGGTTTGTTTGGTTTTTGGTTTTGCAACCAATATAGCTATTGTTTGACGTAATAGCTGGTGGCAGAGTGGCAGCAGAAGGTAAATCATCTGTGTACCCTGGCAGTGGGAAACACAGACAGACAGCAGCAGCAGGAGGAGGAATGGAGGAGTAGGCGAGCAGCTATTGTTTGACGTAATAGCTGGTGGCAGAGTGGCAGCAGAAGGTAAATCATCTGTGTACCCTGGCAGTGGGAAACACAGACAGACAGCAGCAGCAGCAGCAGCAGGAGGAGGTATGGAGGAGCAGTGTGAGTGTGGCAGCAGGTAGGCAGCGTGACATAATAGCCCTGGTACCTAGCGGTGATACCAGGGCTGTAAATAAACACAACAGGAGGTCCCAGACAGCGGTCGTGCAGCCCACATTGTGTCCAATACACAACTGGGACAACACAGTTTTCAACCCGGGCACCTCAGAAAAATTAAACCTTTTTTTTTTTTTTAATGGTTTGTTTGGTTTTTGGTTTTGCAACCAATATAGCTATTGTTTGACGTAATAGCTGGTGGCAGAGTGGCAGCAGAAGGTAAATCATCTGTGTACCCTGGCAGTGGGAAACACAGACAGACAGCAGCAGCAGGAGGAGGAATGGAGGAGTAGGCGAGCAGCTATTGTTTGACGTAATAGCTGGTGGCAGAGTGGCAGCAGAAGGTAAATCATCTGTGTACCCTGGCAGTGGGAAACACAGACAGACAGCAGCAGCAGCAGCAGCAGGAGGAGGTATGGAGGAGCAGTGTGAGTGTGGCAGCAGGTAGGCAGCGTGACATAATAGCCCTGGTACCTAGCGGTGATACCAGGGCTGTAAATAAACACAACAGGAGGTCCCAGACAGCGGTCGTGCAGCCCACATTGTGTCCAATACACAACTGGGACAACACAGTTTTCAACCCGGGCACCTCAGAAAAATTAAACCTTTTTTTTTTTTTAATGGTTTGTTTGGTTTTTGGTTTTGCAACCAATATAGCTATTGTTTGACGTAATAGCTGGTGGCAGAGTGGCAGCAGAAGGTAAATCATCTGTGTACCCTGGCAGTGGGAAACACAGACAGACAGCAGCAGCAGGAGGAGGAATGGAGGAGTAGGCGAGCAGCTATTGTTTGACGTAATAGCTGGTGGCAGAGTGGCAGCAGAAGGTAAATCATCTGTGTACCCTGGCAGTGGGAAACACAGACAGACAGCAGCAGCAGCAGCAGCAGGAGGAGGTATGGAGGAGCAGTGTGAGTGTGGCAGCAGGTAGGCAGCGTGACATAATAGCCCTGGTACCTAGCGGTGATACCAGGGCTGTAAATAAACACAACAGGAGGTCCCAGACAGCGGTCGTGCAGCCCACATTGTGTCCAATACACAACTGGGACAACACAGTTTTCAACCCGGGCACCTCAGAAAAATTAAACCTTTTTTTTTTTTTTAATGGTTTGTTTGGTTTTTGGTTTTGCAACCAATATAGCTATTGTTTGACGTAATAGCTGGTGGCAGAGTGGCAGCAGAAGAAGGTAATTCTGTGTACGCTGGCAGTGGGAAACACAGACAGACAGCAGAAGGGCAGTACACAGCAGCCCACTGTAGGTGTAAAATGTGTGGCTGCAGGCGACGTAATAGTCAAAGTGAACCAGGCTGGCTTAGTGAGCAGGAGCCAGGAGGTGGTAAAGGGTGGTAAGGCACATTAACGATGGTTCCGGCAGCCAGTTCATGTCCCCCTCTCGCCGACAACAGGGGCCAGGAACTCGCCTTCCACCCACGCCTGGTTCATCTTGAGAAACGTCAGTCTGTCCACAGACTTGTGAGACAGACGTGAGCGTTTCTCGGTGACCACGCCACCAGCTGCACTGAAGCAGCGCTCGGACAGCACGCTGGAAGGGGGGCAGGACAGCACTTCCAGGGCGTACTGCGCCAGCTCGCTCCAGATCTCCATGCGCTTGACCCAATACTCCATGGGATCAACAGGGGCATCGCTGTCAAGCCCGCTGTACGACCCCATGTAGTCAGCCACCATGCGGGTCAGGCGCTGGCTGTGACCGGAGGAGGATGCTGCTGCATGCATCTCCTCTCTAGTCACTGCTGCCGGAGCCTCTACAGTCCTGTAGAGCTCGTGGCTGAGAGACAGCAGGTCTGTGGGGCGCTTGCTGCTGCTGGATGCAGGCACCTGCTGCTGCCTCTGTGCTGGCTGCTGGACAGTGGGGGTGGAAGGCTGGGGGAAGGCTTCCTCCAAGCGCTCAACAAGGGCCTGCTGCAAGCTCCTTATTTGTTGCGCTGGGTCTCCTCCTGCAGGCGGCAGGAACTGGCTCAACTTCCCCTTGAGGCGTGGGTCCAACATCATGCTGATCCAGATGTCCTCCCTCTGCTTCATCTGGATCACCCTGGGGTCCCTGCGCAGGCACGTCAGCATGTGCGCTGCCATTGGGAAGAGGCGGGCCACGTCTGCTGGCACATCGACGTCAGTGCTGTCCTCATCCTCCTCCTCTGCCGCCTCATCCTCTCTCCACCCCCGCACCAACTCAGCTGCGCTGTGCTGATCCCCCTCATCAGCAGCCAGGTCAGGGACCTCCACCAAGTCCTCCTCCTCCTCCCCCTCAGAGGTGGACTGCGCAGCTGGTTGCCGCTCCTGCTGGTCCAAGGCTGCCGCTCCCTGTTCCAGCAAAGCATCGAGGGCCCTGTTCAGCAGAGAAACCAGGGGCACCCACTCGCAGACCATAGCATGGTCCCTGCTCACCATGTTTGTGGCCTGCAGGAAGGGAGCCAGCACTAAGCACACCTGCTGCATGTGCCTCCAGTCATCATCGGGGACGATGGACGGGAAGTTGCTGGTCTTGTCCCTTCTCAGAGCTGCGGAAACAGTGGCCAGGGCAAGGTACTGTTTGACAGCGCGCCTCTGTTCAACCAGACGCTCCAACATCGCCAGGGTGGAGTTCCAGCGAGTCGGAACGTCAAGGATCAGCCGATGGCGTGGCAGATCCAGCTCCTTTTGCACGTCTTCCAGGCTCGCACAGGCTGCAGCCGAGCGCCGGAAGTGACGCACAACATTCCTTGCCGTTTCCAGCAGTTCGCCCATCCCCTGGTAGGTGCGCAGGAACTTCTGCACCACCAGGTTCAGCACGTGGGCAAGACAGGGGATGTGGGTCAGGTTTCCCCTGTCTATTGCGGCAACCAGATTGGCCCCATTGTCGGCCACCACCTCTCCGACTCTGAGGCCTCTGGGGGTCAGCCAAATCCTCTCCTGCTCCTGGAGTTTGGCCAACACATGGGTTGCCGTCAGCTTGGTCTTCCCAAGGCTGACCAAGTGCAGCAGCGCTTGGCAGTGGCGGGCCTTCACGCTGCTGCTGAGGCGGGGGGTTTGGCCAGGTGTGCCGGAGGATGGCAGAGGATCGGAGGAACCTGCTGCAGTTCCCCTGAGCCTGCGGGGTGGCACCACCCACTGTGTTGCTGCTGCTGCTGTGCCCGCTGCTGCTCTCCCATCCTCACCCCCTTCCACCAAGCTGACCCAGTGGACAGTGAAGGACAGGTAGCGGCCTGTCCCGAAGCGGCTGCTCCAGGAGTCCATGGTGACGTGGACCCTTTCACCAACCGCGTGCTCCAGCCCTCGCTCCACATTGGCCATCACAAAGCGGTGCAGTGCAGGAATGGCCTTGCGGGAGAAAAAGTGTCTGCTGGGGAGCTGCCAGTCTGGGGCTGCGCAAGCAAGCAGCGCACGAATGTCGCTCCCCTCCTGCACGAGCGTGTACGGCAGGAGTTGGGAGCACATGGCCCGTGCCAGCAAGCCGTTCAGCTGCCGCACGCGACGGCTGCTGGGAGGCAGAGCCCTAACCACCCCCTGGAAGGACTCGCTCAAAAGGCTCTGGCGTGGCCTTTTGCTGACACGGGAATTAGCAGACACAGCAGAGGAGGCCACTGAGGACTGGCTGCCAGAACAGGCCTCAGTGTCGGCGGCAGGAGTTGCAGAGGGGGGAGGAGCAGTGCGTTTCCGCACTCCTGCTGGTGCTGCTGGAGGAGCAGGAGGGCGGGTGGCTGCTGTTGCTGCTGCTGCTGCTGAAGGCTGTGCAGTGATGGGTGTGGTGCCACTGCCAGCACCAGATGCCTTCAGCCTCTGGAACTCCTCATGCTGGTGGAAATGTTTAGCCGCAAGGTGGTTGATGAGCGAGCTGGTGCTGAACTTTAAGGGGTCTGCACCTCTGCTCAACTTCCGCTGACAGTGGTTGCAAGTGGCGTACTTGCTGTACACAGTGGGCATGGTGAAAAAGCGCCAGATTGGTGACAGAAACATCCCCCTACGGCATGGAAGCGTTGCTGCCTGTCTCCCTGTGGTGGTTGGGGGGGGGGCTTGGGTGCGGCTGGTGGTGGTACTGGCTGATGCTGCTGCTGCTGCTGCTGAGCCTGAGACACCAGCAGGGTGTGGGACGCTGCCAATGCTTGCAATGATGCGCCTCCTTGCAAGGCCCACAAGCGCATCCTCCTCCTCCTCCTCAGAGCTGCTGAGGACGACATCCCCTGGAGGTGGTGGCACCCAGTCTCTGTCTGTCTCCGGGTCATCATCATCATGCCCCTCCTGAAACATGTCCTGCTGGGATGATGACCCCCCAAACTCCTCTCCTGATGCATGGATGGGACGCTTGACTGTCGCCACAGTCTTGCTGTCCAATCCCTCCTCCCCCAAAGTGCCCATCAGCATCTCCTCCTCAAAATCGCCAACAACAGCAGACAATACCCTGATGGTGCCTGGGGTAAAAAGACTGCTGAGTGACAGGTCGGCGACTGATGGTGAACTGGCCTCCTCCCCAGGCCCTGCTGGGCGGCTGCTGCGAACAGGGGTGGTGGTGGTGGTGGTGGTGAGGGTGGAGGCCTCGGATGCAGAGCTGATGGCGGGCTGCTCATCCTCCGTCATGAGTTGCACCACAGTGTCTGCATCCTTTTCCTCAATGGGACGTTTCCGACCCGGCTGGAGGAAAATGGGAGCAGGTGCTACACGCTGCTGCTGCTGTGTCTCTGCAGCGTGAGTTGCAGATGCTCCTGCTGGGCGGCGCCCAAGGCGTCCACGGCCAGTGGCTATGGGAGGAATGTTAGCCACTGACGCTGCTGCTGCTGCTGCGGAACTGTGCATGGTGGCGCGCCCGCGGCCGCGGCTTGCCACAATGCTGCTCCCTCTCCTCCTGATTCCCTTGCTGCCCTTCCCCTTGCCCAAACCGCGCTGGCTGCCACTTCCAGACATCTTCAATGTTTTGGGCGTATAGACAAAAGTTTTTTAAAAGGGCGGGTGAAAAGTGGGGTACTTTAATGGAGTGGGTTGGTTGGTGAGGTGACTGAGTGAGTGTCCCCTAGTACAGTAAGTAAGTAGTAACAGTCAGGAAGTACAACTAGCAGTTACAATAATCAGTAGTAATCACAAGTAAATTTAGTGTGTGTACACTCAGACAGTGAGTGCACGCACGCAGGAGCTAGTAGCCTATGAACACAGTGACTGAGTGTCCTAGACTCCTAGTACAGTAAGAGTAAGTAGTAACAGTAAGTAGAACTAACTAATTACAATAATCAATCAGCGATCAGAAGGAAATGGAGTGTGGGTGTGTGTACACTCAGACAGTGAGTGCACGCACGCAGGAGCTAGTAGCCTATGAACACAGTGACTGAGTGTCCTAGACTCCTAGTACAGTAAGAGTAAGTAGTAACAGTAAGTAGAACTAACTAATTACAATAATCAATCAGCGATCAGAAGGAAATGGAGTGTGGGTGTGTGTACACTCAGACAGTGAGTGCACGCACGCAGGAGCTAGTAGCCTATGAACACAGTGACTGAGTGTCCTAGACTCCTAGTACAGTAAGAGTAAGTAGTAACAGTAAGTACAACTAACTAATTACGATAATCAATCAGCGATCAGAAGGAAATAGAGTGTGGGTGGTGTGTGTACACTCAGACAGTGAGTGACCGCACGCAGGAGCTAGTAGCCTATGGACAGTGACTGAGTGTCCTAGACTCCTAGTACAGTAAGAGTAAGTAGTAACAGTAAGTAGAACTAACTAATTACAATAATCAATCAGCGATCAGAAGGAAATGGAGTGTGGGTGGGTGTACACTCAGACAGTGAGTGACCGCACGCAGGAGCTAGTAGCCTATGAACACAGTGACTGAGTGTCCTAGACTCCTAGTACAGTAAGAGTAAGTAGTAACAGTAAGTAGAACTAACTAATTACAATAATCAATCAGCGATCAGAAGGAAATGGAGTGTGGGTGTGTGTACACTCAGACAGTGAGTGCACGCACGCACGCAGGAGCTAGTAGCCTATGAACACAGTGACTGAGTGTCCTAGACTCCTAGTACAGTAAGAGTAAGTAGTAACAGTAAGTAGAACTAACTAATTACAATAATCAATCAGCGATCAGAAGGAAATGGAGTGTGGGTGTGTGTACACTCAGACAGTGAGTGCACGCACGCAGGAGCTAGTAGCCTATGAACACAGTGACTGAGTGTCCTAGACTCCTAGTACAGTAAGAGTAAGTAGTAACAGTAAGTAGAACTAACTAATTACAATAATCAATCAGCGATCAGAAGGAAATGGAGTGTGGGTGGTGTGTGTACACTCAGACAGTGAGTGACCGCACGCAGGAGCTAGTAGCCTATGAACACAGTGACTGAGTGTCCTAGACTCCTAGTACAGTAAGAGTAAGTAGTAACAGTAAGTAGAACTAACTAATTACAATAATCAATCAGCGATCAGAAGGAAATGGAGTGTGGGTGTGTGTACACTCAGACAGTGAGTGCACGCACGCAGGAGCTAGTAGCCTATGAACACAGTGACTGAGTGTCCTAGACTCCTAGTACAGTAAGAGTAAGTCAAAAAGAAAGAGGAAATGATGGGCATCAACTGCATAAAAGACCCTTTATTGTGGTGGGTAGACACAGTGGTTACAGCAGTGGGGGGAGGACAAAGATGTCTGACAGCTGTTTCGCAGAGATAGACCCTGCTTCTTCAGAGACTCTGAAGCCAGTGACAGCTAGCCACTCTAGCTGCCAGTGACTCTTGTCTCTGAAGAAGCAGGGTCTATCTCTGCGAAACAGCTGTCAGACATCTTTGTCCTCCCCCCACTGCTGTAACCACTGTGTCTACCCACCACAATAAAGGGTCTTTTATGCAGTTGATGCCCATCATTTCCTCTTTCTTTTGGACTGCAATTGACTGTATCTGGAGCACACTGCAGGTAAGACCATTTGTGGTTTAATCCTCCCTGCTGCATTTTTTGGTGCCAGTGCTTTTTTTCTCTCCAATTTTGTATACAGTAAGAGTAAGTAGTAACAGTAAGTAGAACTAACTAATTACAATAATCAATCAGCGATCAGAAGGAAATGGAGTGTGGGTGGTGTGTGTACACTCAGACAGTGAGTGACCGCACGCAGGAGCTAGTAGCCTATGGACAGTGACTGAGTGTCCTAGACTCCTAGTACAGTAAGAGTAAGTAGTAACAGTAAGTAGAACTAACTAATTACAATAATCAATCAGCGATCAGAAGGAAATGGGGTGTGGGTGTGTGTACACTCAGACAGTGAGTGCACGCACGCAGGAGCTAGTAGCCTATGGACAGTGACTGAGTGTCCTAGACTCCTAGTACAGTAAGAGTAAGTAGTAACAGTAAGTAGAACTAACTAATTACGATAATCAATCAGCGATCAGAAGGAAATAGAGTGTGTGTTGTGTGTGTACACTCAGACAGTGAGTGCAGTGCGCACACGCAGGAGCTAGTAGCCTATATGAACAGTGACAGTGAGTGTCCCTACGGGTACAGTAAGAGTAAGTAGTAAGTAAGTACAACTAACTAACAATAATCTATCAGTAATCAGAAGGAAATAGAGTGTGTGTACACACAGACAGTGAGTGAGTGCACACACGCAGGAGCTAGCTAGTAGCCTATAAACAGTGACAGTCAGTGAGTGTCCTACTCCTAGTACAGTATAACTACAATACTATTAGTAAAGGACAGCAGAAATACTGGTATAGATGAGAGAAATAAACAGAGGACAGCTGCCCACAGAGGCAAGGCCCCCCTGAGGCCTAAACCTGTAAGCTTGCAGCAGCTGCCTGTCTCTAATGTAACACACAAGCTACTAACTAAAATACAATGTCTATCTAACTAACAACAATATAGGTGTATATGGCAGGTGTAGGTGAGCAAAAACGCTAGGTAAATGATCACAATAGAGCACTTGCTAAGCCAAAGCACAAAGGAGCAACTCTCTCTCTGTACAAGTCTCAGGCAAGCATGGAGAAACGGAACATGGCGGCCGCTATTTATAGGGTAGGGGCTGGCCAGGGTCCCCCTCTGTGATTGGCTGCCGTCAGAGGGCCTGGGAGCCCTCTGATTGGCTCTAAGGACATCAATCTGGGCTATGACGCTATTCGAGCTCGGTACCGAGCTCGAATAGCGCCGGGTTGCTCGAATAGCTCGAATAGTGAATGGGCTATTCGAGTGTACTCGGATAGCCCATTCGAATAGCTCCAGCTATTCGGAGCTCGAATACCGAGCTCGAATAGCTGAAAAAGAGCTCGAATATTCGAGCTACTCGAATATTCGAGCTCTGCTGAGCACCACTGGTCCGTAGCGCCTAGCCCCTAGCCAATGCTCAGATCCCTGAGCTCTCACCACCCTGGGCAGTACTGCCCTTCACTCTAGCTGCCAGTGCTCTCAAATGAACTGTTCCCCAGTTTTCTACAATCTATGCTGCTATACCTGTCTCATTGTATATTCCTGTCTGTTCTTGTTTTGTCTGACTTGTAAGAAATGCCTATGCCATGTGTACCACAACCAATTCCGGGCACGACAACTGTCGTACTTGGAGAATAAAGTCAATTCTGATTCTGATTCTGATACTAAATTAATAAAACATTTTCTCTTGGGTGAAAATGTTTTTGAATTTGGAGATAAAATAAAATCTGCAAATCCTTAAACATGACATAAAACAGGTGTCAAAGGCACTAAAGTATACTCCTAAATCAAAACTGCAAAAACCAAAATACTGTTTAAAAGAAAATAAAGAGATAGGAGGTGTACCGCGTGAAACTTCATTACTCACCTCTTCATCTGGCACTACCACACGTACACAGGAAAGATTTAGTCAAGCCAAGTTTCTTTAGATGTCTGACATTTGTTATGGCCTGAATATCAAACGCAAAACAGATGTCGGTAGTGAGCCAATGTTTGTGCCTTCTTAAGTCCTTATATATGTGTGTATTGGTGACTTCAAAAAAATTCTGGGTGGGGTCTGGAATGGCAAAACTCGAAATAAGAACATCAAGGAACAAAGCATGTGTGAACGGAAGTCTGCTTTGGAAACACCGGTGGATGTTTTCTGCAGCATCACTTGAGTCGGCCTTTCTTTGTTTGCATAACTTTGAAGCACATAATCAAAGAACATATTCCAGATGGGAGGTAGTGCCCAGCGTTATGGAATATGTTAACTAGATACGTCGGCAGCACAATCAAATTATCGTTCTGTTTTTACTTCACCTCAAATGTCTGTTCCAAAGACTCAGTGAAACATAACCCAACGGAAAATTACTAGGTTTGTCCTGTACGCCTCGAGGCTAAATTGTCCTGCTTTAAATCAGGCAAAGGATGGAAATGTGCTGTGAGCTATTAAACAATTAGCTAGTAGTGAAATTAATAAATGGACAAAAGGTTATTGGTGAGCATTAGCTTAATCAGCAATATCTACATTAACAATCATCACAAGGACATTTGAACAAGCATATGGGCTCAGAGGCAATCAACTGTTTAAAGTTGCCTTGCGCAGGGAGCGCACAGCAATTTTACTGTTATTACTGCCGGTACCGGTTAACCCTGTTAACCCATAAGCGCCACAGACATTACCATAGCAACGTGTGCATTAACAGGCGCTAGCAGGTTAATGGGCGGTGCGCCACTGGCGGTAATTATAGTAAAATTACTGTAAGCTCCCTGCGCTTGGCAACTTTACCCAGTTTATTGCATGACGCCCATAGCCACCTGCAAATTCTCAGTACAGCACATAGAGCATAAAGGAAACAATGTATAAGTAATACAATACAATGCAATTCAGAATGTGGATGGTTTAATAAGAACTCTAAAAATATAATTAAAGTATCTGTGGGCAAGATTTATCAAGAGTGTCTGAGACAAAATATTGGTAGGTTTTTAGAAATCCACGCAGAACTGTCTCAGGCATCTTAAAGGACCACTATCGCGAAAAAAGTAGGCAGTTAAAAAATGTGACAGATGACAGGTTTTAGGCCAGTCCATCTTTTTAAGGGGGATTCTCAGGGCTTTCTTTGTTTTCAACAGCATTTCCTGAACAGCAGTTTAACTGCAAAAATAGCAAGATACCAGCCGTCCTCCCTAATCACTTGCACACATTATGTCAGTTAGATTTTGCAACTGTTGTTCAGGAAATGCAGTTGAAAACAAAGAAAGCCCTGAGAATCCCCCTTAAAAAGATGGACTGGCCCAAAACCTGTCATCTGTCACATTTTTTAACTGCCTACTTTTTTCGCGATAGTGGTCCTTCAAGAAATCATTAGATAGTGCAGATTCCTTCTAAAACCGTTGTAGAATAGGAGGAGTTCAGAAGGTCTCTCAGACAGTGCAGTGTGTGAGAGGAATTGCTGTTGCTGAGGTAACCAACACACCTGCTGTATTGATAGCAGCAGGCTCTGAGGAGGAATTCAGCAGGGGGGAGGAGCACATCACAAATCATGTCTAGCCTGCACTCTGCAATCATGTCTAGCCTGCAGTTCTACACCTGTAGAACTGCTTTTAAGCACTTCTTAATCTGCGCCAGTTTAGAGATGGATTTGCACTTTTCTTAACTGTAGTGCAGCTCTAGAAATCCATGCTAAATTGCCACTATTACCTAGGATTTATGAAGGTTCCTATTATCACGCAGAACCATTCTCCCTGCTGTTTAGAACAGATTAAGAAGAAAAAACGGTCGGTAATGTGTTGATAAATCTCCCCCTATAAGTTTAAGCATTAGAAAATTGGGGAGGAGGGATTTAGGGATAAGCTTCACTAAATATTTAACACTAAGTGGGAGATTAGGGTTAGGCATCAGGTTAAAGTGAGGCCTCTTTTCCACGGACAGTTGATAGGCAGTGAAATGCCTCTCAAACTCTCACAACTGCTTGCTGCTTCCTGGTAACTGCTCACTGCTGCCTGGTAACTGCTCACTGCAGGCTGGCAACTGCTTGCTGAACACACAGTTCAATTAGCTGTGGAAAAGAGGCCTAAGTGTTAGATGGTTAGGCCATGGTTAATCCTGTATTGGAAAAATTAATGGTCTGGCACTACTTGCATTAGCTTAAAACCACTTTATTCATCAATGCTGCTTTAAGACTGGCATGGCAGTACATGAACCTGTTAAAATATGAGTGACATACTGGTAGCTGTGATGAGGCTGTGGGGCAGCATGGCAGCGTGGGCCCACCTAACAACTGTTTTGCGTGTCCCTCTAAAGTTGCGGGAGCCACAAACTCTGAAAATGTGGGAAGATGAGGAACATTTGATTGATTGACATTTGATTGAATATTTGATTGATACACATTTACATTTGTGGGGACAAGGGCTTTGCATTTATCAGTCATCACAATATTGCGCGCTGGTACCGCTGCACCCCCCATCGACCATGTTGGATCGGGATATTCCAACTTGCTCTATTGATACATTCGCTGATCTTGGCCCAAGCGGGCTTACTTGTTGCTGCAATAATTTTCATCCAATTCAATAAGATTATCAAATTGGATGGTCGATCTGGTCAAAATATCTCTAGACGTATGGCCAACTTTAGTGCTAAGTGAATAAGAAGGAAGAACACACTGAAATGGCCAATGTAGTTAGTGTCACAAAACTGATAAATGAGACTAATAGAAAATGCAATCAACTAATGCTTTGTTAGCTTCTACCTGCACCAAAGCTAGATGTGTACAGTAGGTGTGAGATACCAACTATAGAAAGAAAGATACCACAAATAAAGTAAAGGAAGGGATTTTACATAAAAGGGGTCATTCAATACAATTATATTTCAATGTAAAATACTTGACTAGAGTAAGTTCTAACCTCCATTAACTATCTATAAATACTGCCGAATACACTGAAAACCTGACTGTAATTCAGAATAATGCTGGCAGTCATGAAGGTCAGCAGAAATATGTGGTTAGGTTATTATTTTCCGCTAAGCTTTTTTTTCTTCCCTCATAATGCACAGAATGGGAAACTCTGGGTTATTTCTCCAAATAGCGCTTATTCTTCTGTCTGCGTTAGGTCAACAGCACTGATCCAAAACAAATGCAGGAGGACACAGAAGATGCAAAACAAGATAAAAAACACACGAGATCACCAACAATATGGAAGAGGCCATCAGAACTATAATGCGGGCGCCAACACATGATGGAATATATTAGGCAGAGGGGGCCAAGGTTGGCAGTTATATTTCATATCTACTCTTATAGATGAGGATGAAGAATTACGATGACTGCTAATACTATAATCAGGTTCCAGGGTCAATGCTGACCACACATTCTTTTGAAAATTGCTGTCGTTTTGCATTTCTTTACAGAACTAGAATAGCAAGGCCTGTGTCCAAGTTAGAGGTCAGGCTACAGTATCTTACAATAATCAGAGAAAGCGTATTTTCTTGTGGTGAACATAAAAGCAAATGTAGCAATGTATGATTGAAAAGGCTGAAGAGGATCTGTCCATATTTATCTAACTACATCGTTGCAACCCATAGTTGGCAGAAGTCTTGCACCTCTGCAGGTGGAATGTTTGATTTCTGAGCTTAGGGTATGTACACAAACTAAATGGTACTTGGTTGGAGAATGGCATCTGTGTACAGGTGATTCCCGAGCCTGCAAACACCAGATATTCAAATGATAGTGATCCTCAGTACATTGTTCCCCTTTTTACCACTCCCGCTGGTAATCACTGAATACTGTGTCATCCTACCGCCATAGCAACAGACGCATCACTCTGCTACATCAGAGCAATGTGTCTGTACAGAACTTAGCACTCGAACTGGTTTGAGCCCCTATCCATTCAAGCGAAAACCATTAAAGGTGTATATACATCTTCACAGATCACATGATCACACTCCACCAAGAATCAGGAGGCATATGGTGAAGTGAGAGGGATATGGTGGCTGCCATATTTATTTCCTTTTAAACAATACCAGTTGTCTGGTAGTCCTGCTGATATCTTTGGCTGCAGTAGTGTCTGACTCACACACCTGGAATGAGCATGTGGCTAATCTAGTCAGATTACAGTCAGAACACTTGATCCACATGCTTGTTCAATGTCTATGGCTAAAAGTATCAAAGGCAGTTTGCATAGGTTAAAAGGAAATAAACAAGCCAGCGTCCATAGCGACCATTGGTGTAAAAGTAACTCTGGGCAAGAGCCTGCAATGTAAGGATCTCTATCACTGCTGCACGGATTGGCAGGCTCTGATCGCTGCTGCAGGCTTTTTTTTTTTACATACAGTTACATACGGTAGTTATTTGGGTTGAAAAAAGACATCCATCCATCGAGTTCAACCAATTAATTTATTTATTTGTTATTATTTTTTAAATAAAATTTACCATTTTATTTAACCCTCCCTCTCTCCCTCATAGGCATCAGCCTATGAGAGTGATCGCTCTGTGGGCCACTCCAGGGGACAGCCGAGTGACACTGCTGTCCCCAGGGCCGGGCCGAGGCATAGGCTGGAGAGGCTCCAGCCTCAGGGCGCAGTGTAGGAGGGGGCGCAGAATTCATTCAGCTGTCATTCCTAATTGTGTTTGAAGCAGAAAGAAATAAGAAAAGGGGATACATGGCAGTGACTGCAAGCCAGATAACTAGATATTAAGGTGTTGGGGAGGTTGTGGGCCCTGTTGCGCTTCTTAGTCTAATAGCAATCAGTGTTTGATGGCTCGGGTGGCAGGGATGGAGGGGCACACTTTGGTGTCTCAGCCTTGGGTGCTGGAGGACCTTGTCCCGGCTCTGGCTGTCCCTAGTACAGCGCTGCTAATTGCAGCGATGTACAATGTAAATAGACGGCGGTTTCACCATCTAAGAGTCTCCTAGACTGATGACGGAGCGGAGCTCAATCGCGATCGATCCCCTGCATAACCCCACCCCAGGACTTAACGCCTTTCGGCATTACACGGTCCTGGGGCTGCCACCTTCCTGCCACCTATTGGCGTTAGGCAGTCGGGAAGAGGTTAAAAATCCGCCGTGATGGTCGTTATCACTGCACATCGCCAAACGCCATTTGCGTTATCACACGCCTGTACCCACATCGTGAGATCACGGAAACCATCACTCGTTGCTCAGAAAAATCAATGGTCATCGCAAAAATCATCATAGAAATTCCCAAGTGTTTACGGGCCTTTAGACTTTTAATCTACAATGATTGTTGCCCTGATTACGCCTTAGTCAATCAGACCTGGCATATCGTACAAGGTTTACTGGTGGCTGTGAACTGTGGTATATTTAAAAGGCGTTTATAATGTGTGTTTTTTTCCACCTTAAAACAAATGAAGTTAATAGTGACCGTCTTGCTGGACAACACTGACTCACACTGATCTGTGAATCACCATTTCTTCTATAGTCTGCACATAAATCTAATTGCTCAATAATATTATGCAGGGAACAGTCAGCATGCTGTGAAAGATGCTTTGGGGGACTTATAACTCAAATTATTGATCCCACCAGTATATTAATCAAAAACAATCTTCATCTTCCTGTGTAAAGCAGATCCACGCTTAATGAAGTGAGCTTAATTACTATAATCACAGATAGCATTCCAACCTAAAATGCCAGCACCACAATTGTCGTACGGATTACGTGTATGCTTAATTAAATGTAAATTGATGCATAGAGGCATCAGCAAACAATTTCTCTGATTACCGTAGACATTTTTTTTGTTCTTTTAACCTATTGTTTACTTACTCCTTGATAGATCCACCGCTGTAAAGTACGTAGAGCAACTCTGTGCATGTAAATAGTAATTTTGCTTTATTGTGTTTGCATTACAACAAAGTAAACCTCTAATTATATCCAGCGTAATCAGCAGACGTAAGGTAGGAAGCAAGCAACTTTATTCATCTTTATTAGAATCAGAAGAGGGAGGCAGGGAGGGGGCAGTTTTGCTGAGTAAAACTAAGTTATACTTTTATACTATATGGGTAGTCCCACACTGTCACCTCTGTTCCCCCTGTGCCTCTTTTATCCCCCTCTATGTCACCTCTTGTCCCCTGTGCCTCTTTTATACCCCTCTATGCAGGGGCATAACTACTCTGCAAAAATTTGGATGCCCCTCTGGGCCCCCTCAGGTCCATTTTAGGGGGCCGGAGGGGTCGCAGCATGAGGAGAGAGCTTGGGCACATATCGGTGGGAAGGGGGGACAGTCCCCTCCCCCTCACCTCGGGCTCTCCCCTCAGCGCTCCCCTCCAAGATCTATCAGTGGCAGCAGGCAGCGGGCAAGAACACATACCTCCATCCACTGCGGAGGTCCGATCTGTAAGTGCCTCAAGCTACTTCCTGTTATAACAGGAAGTAGTGTCAGACACTTAGTGGAACCTCCGATAGTGGAACGCATGAAGGTATGTGTGCCTGCTGCCGCTGAGAGATGCTGGAGGGGAGCGCTGAGGGGAGAGCCCGATGTAAGGAGGGGGTGGGACTGTCCCCCTTCCCCGCCGATGTGTGCCCATGCTCTCTCCTCATGCTGCAAACTCTCCAGCCCCCCAAAAACAGCCCTGAGCGGGTCCCAGACCCTACTGCGGGTGCAGGGGCTGCAGCCCCTATTGTAATGTTCTGCCACTGCCTCTATGTCACTGCTTGTCCTCCTGTGCCTCTTTTCTTCTCCCTATGCCTATTTTGTTCCCCTATGTACCTCTTTTGTTCCCCTTGTGCCTCCTTTGTTCCCCCTCTATGTCACGTCTTGTCCTCCTGTGCCTATTTTATTCCCTCTTGTACCTATGTTGTCTCCCTTGTGCCTCCTTTGTTCCCCCTCTATGTCACTTCTTGTCCTCCTGTGCCTCTTCTGTCCTCCTGTGCCTCCTTTGCTGCCCCTCTGTGTCACATCTTGTTCTCTTTTTGCCTTCTTTGTCCTCTGCTTCCTGTGCTCCCCCCAGCTCTGTTCCTTTTACAGAATATGCTGCGGAAGCAGAAACTGTTCTCTCATCTTCCCCCTAGTGCCATCTTCTACTATCATGTCAATATATACTGACACAGGAGAACCTGGCACTAGGTGAAGCAATAAGGGAGAGAGGAGATCACTAATTGTGGAGGCACCTGGAGCAGGTGAGAGAACCACTGATGCTTCTGCTGCATACTCTGCTAAAAAATCTGGGCTGGGGGAGCACAGGATAGGGAGTGCCATCATCATTGCGACGCATCAGCATATACGTATCAGTGGGTCATGCGTACGTCGGGTGTATGCAAGTCAGGCTCTCTCTGTAATTTCTTCTTTTTTTGTTTGTTATTATTGTCCTTTGAAAAGGAATTAATCCATTCACAGATCGTCAATGGATCCTATGTTATTAATAGGATTTCTTCACACATCTGTTTGCAGTGGATCCATTGGATCCAATGTGAGCCAAAAATGCAAAACTCTGACCTGTACAATCTTTCTGCATCAGTGGCAGGGGCATAGCAATAGGGGGTGCAGAGGTTGCGACCACATTGAGGCCCTTGGGCCAGAGGGGCACCGAGGGGCCCTCCCCCAACTGCAGTATTAGCTCTCTATTGATCCTGTGCTCATAATAATCACTTCTATAGATGCTTTGAATAGTAGTAATCATTAACACGCTGTTCCCCATCCCCTTCTTGCACCTCTGACACTGTAGTTGCCATTGGCAGGTTTTGGTGCCCTGTATCAATTGTTATGTATAGAGTGCTTGGGGGGTCCCATTGTAAAACTTGCATCGGGGCCCACAGCTCCTTAGCTTCGCCACTGATCAGTGGATGCTTTTCCCATAGAAGCACACAAGGAGAAATGCAGATAAAATGCAGCATGCAAGACGTTTGTGATCATGCAAAATTAGATCACATTCACTTACACTAGTATAAAAGAATGACTGTAATTATTATTTTGCTGATGTTCTTGCATTTTGCAATTTGCATACAATCAAAGAGAGATTGAAAAACACAGCAAATCCTATGTAGCGTAAAACAGCCCCAGTCATTATTTTCTGTCTTCTGTTTTCTCAAGGCACCGGCCATGCCATTGTTTATACGTGACTGCAAGAATTTTAACTTCATATCCACCCTCCTGTTACCGCCCTGAGTGAAGCCAGCCAACCCTCCAACAAGCTAGATCTTAGTTTTGTTACATTATTTACTGATATGTTCTGTGGAAACAATGCTGGCGAGATCACATGTCTGCACAACGCTCTCAGGCATTACAAGGTGATACATCCACATCCATTAAAGCAGAGTTATAAAAAGCTGTTCCCTCTCCAGCTGAAGTGAACTGGAATTTAATATCCTCTTTCTGGAGGCCTTTCCTACCTCTTGTACATGGAACTCCTGGCTTGTGGGGACCAGGTGTCCACAAGTAATTTTTTTATTACAAACAGAAGAGGGGTTGTGTTTCTATTATTAAAGCAAACCTGAAGCAAAGTACAAAAAAGACTTCAATACTAACAACAAGGCTTGGTGTACAGAGGCGCTAGAGTAGAATAAAAACGTTTAAAAACTGTCTAAAAGAGGGGGATGTTCAGGTGGACTTACCTCCCTCAAAAATATAAAACTCAATTGAGTCACAATATATCAATAGAATTTTTTTTAATATAACTCCACTTAGTGCAACGCGTTTCGCAGGTGTGGTCCCGCTTCATCAGGCAAACAGGAGTATAACTCAATGGGTCTAAATGCAGAAGTGAGCGCCTCACTACTAACAACAACAACTGCAAGTGCATGAGCATGGCTCAGACCAGCAATTGGTTGAATGGGTGTCCAAATTAACATGCGTTGAACTTTCCTACTAGATTTCTGACTTTATTGTAAGTTCTTCACGACAAACCATTTGCACAAATCTGCACTCCTGGTTTCCTGTCAGATAAATGTTATCTTATGAAGAAAAGGAGGCAAGGCTGTCCTCTCTCACCACTATTTTTTAAAGAGGAACTCCGGTGAAAATAATGTTATAAAAAAGTGCTTCATTTTTACAATAATTATGTATAAATGATTTAGTCAGTGTTTTCCCATTGTAAAAGCTTTCCGCTCCCTGATTTACATTCTGACATTTTTACTGCTGGCAGGTGATGTCACTGGAAATAGTTGTTGCTTGCTTTTTTGGCAGTTGGAAAAAGCTGTAAACAGTTATTTCCCACATTTCACAGACAGGAAACTACCAGGACCATGGTTCTCACAGTTTCCTGTGGGAGAGGTTTCACCACAATATCAACCATACAGAGCCCCCCCCAATGATTCGTTTGTGAAAAGGAATAGATTTCTCATGGGAAAGGGGGTATCAGCTACTGATTGGGATGAAGTTCAATTCTTGGTCACGGTTTCTCTTTAACTTGGCGTTGGAACCGTTGCTTAGAATATTAGAGAGTACAATCCCTGGGGTGTCTATAGGCTCAGAGAAAATACTACAGGCTGCCTTTGCAGAAGACGTGGTTCTTTTTCTGCCCAATCCACAGTAACAATTGGTCTTACGTATCATCAAGGAAGTAGGTAAATTTAGCTTTAAGGTCGATTACCCAAAAAGTGAATTACTTTATCTGTCTATCCTTACGAATCAATACAGGTAATCCAATCTCCCAGTGAAAATTAGTCAACATGTCCGATACTTAGGTATACAGCTCAATAGAGATCCTTCATCCTTGTATTCCCTCAATTTTTTGCCTTTGATTGCAAGTATTAAGGATCAGCTGACAGGGTAGATGAATCTTCCTCTTAACCTGAAGGGCAGGGCGGCCGTTATAAAGACTGTAAGCTTTGGAAGATTATTATATCCCCTCCAAACCATCCCACTTTTAATCAGATATAGTGATATACAAGAGCTATACAAGAGTTGCAGAAAGCATTTAGTCTATTTATGGCAAGGGAAAAAGGCTAGAATTGCTCTGAACAGGGGCGTAGCAATAGGGGTTGCAGAGGTTGCGACCGCATCGGGGCCCTTGGGCCAGAGGGGCCCCAAAGGGCCCTTCCTCAACTACAGTATTAGCTCTCTATTGGTCCTGTGCTCATAATAATCACTTCTATAGATACTTTGAATAGTGGTAATCATTAACACACTGTTCCCCATCCCCTTCTTGCACCTCTGACACTGTAGTTGCCATTGGCAGGTTTCGGTGCGCCGTATCAATTGTTATGTATAGAGTGCTTGGGGGGGGCCCCATTGTAAAACTTGCATCGGGGCCCACAGCTCCTTAGCTACGCCACTGGCTCTGAACAAACTTAAGCTGAAGGAGAAGGAAGGTATAGCTCTCCCGGATATCCATAGATATAATTTGGCGTGACCCGGAGAAGTGGGCAGGTCCCATGAAATGTGTCATTCTTTCTGGTGTCAATCAAAATAAAATTAATTTCTATACCTCTAGTCTGAGGTAAGATCATTATTATCTCAGGACTGATTACATAAAAGCTTTGGGGCACCTCCTCCTAATTTGTGTACAGTTATCCCCTTTCCCCCATGCTTGTCCCCTGTGCTATATATTACTAAGCAGGTTGTTTTTTGTGTTTATTTGTTTGTTTGTTTGTTTTTGAAGTGCGGCCCAACCTATCCTGGAGAAAATTTTCCTTTGATTTACACCAGAAAGCATTTCATGAGACCTGCCAACTTCTTCAGGTCTATAGCACAGTGCCTTGATGCAGCTGCACACATGAGCTTGATTCGCTAAAACAAATAGCATGCCTTATCAGAGATAACACTCCTTATCAAAGTTAACACGCCTTATCAGAATAGCATAGCGAGTGCTACAAACTTATGCCTGACCCTAAGACTAATCCTAACATAACATCTCAGCCTACGGCTTTCAGTAAATGACTCTGTGGCAAGAACATACTACGGAAATGAACGCAACACCTAGTTACGATGTTCAGGAACACTACGCAGAGCACAATCACCAATCCAAACAGAAATCCTGGTGGAATGTGGCCTGGATTGTCTACAGAACAAGTTCTTCCAGCCCAATGAAAACATTCCTCCTAGCTAGTGATTAGAGGGGCAGGAGATTTACACTGTTATTGATGATGTAATGACAGAGTACATTGTAATTTAGCGTAATAGGTACATTATAATTACTACAAGTCGCGCTGATCCAGAGCCGGCAATTTCCTTGTATTTGTCTGCCTGCCTCCCATGACATTACCACACTGAACGGGATCCTATTGTTTTGTTTAGTTTTGTTTTTACCATAAGCGTTAACATACGTTATTATCTACAGGTGTGGATCCCTGTAAGGGCTCCTCACACATGGTATACACAGAGCTGGCCAGCAGCACAGGGAAACGATGACACATTCACTGCGCTGTCTGAACCGTTTAAAAAAACAACTCATCATTACATTTAGAATAACAGGGAAGCGCTGTATTTTACATAAGTATGGATTTGTCACGCTGAATGGGTTTTAAAAATAGAAACAGTTTTGTGACTATTATTTCCTTTTCCTCCATCAAGCCATAAAAGGAAGGGTATTATCAGTACAATAAAGTTCAGACATAGTTTTCGATTTATATAACAGAACACTATTTAAATTAGTTCTGCATAAAAAGGGAATCTGTAAAACAAATAAGCTACAGTTTTGTAGTTTTTTGTTTTTTTTTTACAAAATAAGAAATAAAATACCTGTTGCAACAGTCCATAGAGCTTCATGTCTTTCTCAGCATCCTGTAGCTTCCTGATGGCTCCCACCAACCTCCCAGTCCTTCTAAAGCCATGCCTCCTTTTGGAGGTGGACTGGCATTATAGGTTATCAGCCAGCAGGGAGAAATGATTGATATTGTCAGAGCAGTCACTCGCCCCCATTGCATGCCCAGGGATGCTGAAAGCACAGTCACTTGTCCGCTGCATTTATAGGGAGGCGTGTCTTATACTGAAAAAGCGGTCACGGCGGTCAGGGGGGCGGAGCGTGAGTGTGGCTGTGGGCCAAACTCAATGTTAATTAGACTAACCACTGGCAGGCCAAGTTTTATGGTGCTGCAGGCCAGAGTTTAACACTGCGGGCTTGAGTCACAAAGCAGTGCTAACCTAGGTAGCACTTCTAAAGACTTTGGGCATGTAAAGTAGGGTGCTAACTAGGTTAGCACCATTTTTAAAATGAACTCGCGCGCAAAGTCCCGCGCGCAAAGCTTTGCGAGCGCACATCGTGGTGCGCACGAAACGTCGCAATGTCGCACTATGCGACGTTAAGGTCGTACCCCATGCAACCTTATAGGCAACGTTTCGTGCGCACCATGCTGTGCGTGCGCAAATCTTTGCGCGTGGGACTTTGTGCGCGAGTTCATTTTTACACGCCTAAACTCAGTTTAGGCGTGAAGAGGGGCTTTTCACAAGCGTGCTAACAGTTAGCACCGCTTTGTGAATCAAGCCCTTAAACTCTAGATTGTACGTGCTCAAAGGCAGGGACCTCCTTCTAGTGCTTCTTATTTATCATATGCTCCAGTATGAGTGATGTCTCAAACCACACATCAACAATGTCTGTATTTACATTTATATTACTGGATGTCCTGACTGTACAGAGTTTGAACATCTACTGTAATTTATCTATGCTCCCCAAAATTTTTTATACAGTGGCTTGCAAAAGTATTCGGCCCCCTTGAAGTTTTCCACATTTTGTCACATTACTGCCACAAACATGAATCAATTTTATTGGAATTCCACATGGAAGACCAACACAAAGTGCTGTACACGTGAGAAGTGGAATGAAAATCATACATGATTCCAAACATTTTTTACAAATAAATAACTGCAAAGTGGGGTGTGCGTAATTATTCAGCCCCTTTTGGTCTGAGTGCAGTCAGTTGCCCATAGACATTGCCTGATGAGTGCTAATGACTAAATAGAGTGCACCTGTGTGTAATCTAATGTCAGTACAAATACAGCTGCTCTGTGACGGCCTCAGAGGTTGTCTAAGAGAATATTGGGAGCAACAACACCATGAAGTCCAAAGAACACACCAGAGAGGTCAGGGATAAGGTTATTGAGAAATTTAAAGCAGGCTTAGGCTACAAAAAGATTTCCAAAGCCTTGAACATCCCACGGAGCACTGTTCAAGCGATCATTTAGAAATGGAAGGAGTATGGCACAACTGTAAACCTACCAAGACAAGGCCGTCCACCTAAACTCACAGGCCAAACCAGGAAAGCGCTGATCAGAAATGCAATCAAGAGGCCCATGGTGACTCTGGACGAGCTGCAGAGATCTACAGCTCAGGTGGGGGAATCTGTCCATAGGACAACTATTAGTCGTGCACTGCGCAATGTTGGCCTTTATGGAAGAGTAGCAAGAAGAAAGCCATTGTTAACAGAAAAGCATAAGAAGTCCCGTTTGCAGTTTGCCACAAGCCATGTAGGGGACACAGCAAACATGTAGAAGAAGGCTCTCTGGTCAGATGAGACCAAAATTGAACTTTTTTGCTAAAATGCAAAACGCTATGTGTGGCGGAAAACTAACACTGCACATCACTCTGAACACACCATCCCCACTGTCAAATATGGTGGTGGCAGCATCATGCTCTGGGGGTGCTTCTCTTCAGCAGGGACAGGGAAGCTGGTCAGAGTTGATGGGAAGATGGATGGAGCCAAATACAGGGCAATCTTGGAAGAAAACCTCTTGGAGTCTGCAAAAGACTTGAGACTGGGGTGGAGGTTCACCTTCCAGCAGGACAACGACCCTAAACATAAAGCCAGGGCAACAATGGAATGGTTTAAAACAAAACATATCCATGAGTTAGAATGGCCCAGCCAAAGTCCAGATCTAAATCCAACCGATAATCTGTGGCAAGATCTGAAAACTGCTGTTCACAAACGCTGTCTATCTAATCTGACTGAGCTGGAGCTGTTTTGCAAAGAAGAATGGGCAAGGATATCAGTCTCTAGATGTGCAAAGCTGGTAGAGACATACCCTAAAAGACTGGCAGCTGTAATTGCAGCAAATGGTGGTTCTACAAAGTATTGACTCAGGGGGCTGAATAATTACACACACCCCACTTTGCAGTTATTTATTTGTAAAAAATGTTTGTAATCATGTATGATTTTCGTTCCACTTCTCATGTGTACACCACTTTATACTGGTCTTTCATGTGGAATTCCAATAAAATTGATTCATGTTTGTGGCAGTAATGTGACAAAATGTGGAAAACTTCAAGGGGGCCGAATACTTTTGCAAGCCGAATACTTTTGCAATACCGTAGTTGAAGCACTCACTGCAATTTGTTATTGTGGTTGGAGCACCAGAAAACATGGACTTCTTATGTGTAAAATTTTCATGTGTTCAAATTTAAAATAATATATATTTTATCATTTTTATTTTCAGTGCTAAACTTAATGATTAAAAAAAAAAAAACCTTGAAAAACAACTTGGCACATCTTCTAAAGTCAACTGCATCAGTTGCATTCTGTTTTGATGCTCCCAGGAAGGTTTTACAGCAAGAGAACTGTTGCTGATGCTGAGGAGCCAGCCTGCAGTACAGAAGGTGACCAACCCCTACCGGAAATGACATGGGGCTGTTATCAGAGTCTTGGAGGAAAATCAAGATTTTACACAGGGGTCGTCTAAAGCCTAGGTTCTCAACAGGTGGTATGTGTACCCCTTGGGGTGTGTATGCTGATTTTAGGGGGTACTTGAACTATTCATAGTTAATCTATTACAATGCGTTTTGGGATATAAAATACTGTATGCTACTGTAAATGATGCATTAATGACCATGAATAACTGTTTTGGTTACTGTAATTAACAGCATGAAGGAATGTTTTACAAGAATGTACTTGCAAATATTGAGTAACATCTAACAAATATATATGGGGTAATTCAGATGTTATTCTTCACAGTATGGGGTACTCAGCAAACCCCATCTCTTGTAAAGGGGTGTGGGCTGTAATTCTGTTGGGAAACTGTAACGATCGGTGTAGCACAGAGAGGATCTGATTACCGGTGATCTGCAGTATCACTGGGAATACAGATATATACCAGATTATTGATGATCTGCAGTATCACCGATAATCAGATATATAAGCTAACCTCTGGACACCTGAGTAGAGTAGGAGTGTTTGGTGCAACAGTAATACTTAGAGGACCAAGCCTCAGAGCAGTAAGGAGTACTGCACAAATTCCTTCCGAAGACCTGGACTCTCCCGGGGGGAGGAGTCAGGCTGAGAGCAGGAAGGACAAAACGAGAGTGACACTCAAGGGGGAGTGTCACTATCAGGACTGGGAACCGCCTCTAACAATAAGGTCGGTTCTCGAGGTCGGACAAGCCAGGTCGTAAACACACGGACAGATAAAGTACAGATTCAGAAGGCAGAGGCGGAGTCTAAGGTACAGGCAAGGTTCGGCAACAGGGTATCAGATATATCGAGGTACAAAATCAGGAGGCAGAAACAGAGTCTAAGGACGAGCCGGGGTTCGGCAACAGAGTATCAGAAAGGCGAGGTACAGGATCAGAGTTCAGAAGAGTAGTCAGGCAAGCAAAAGGTCATAACAGATAATCACAATCAAATTAGTACTTTATACTATCAACAGAATCTAGCTAAGTGTAGGATTACAGCTCCAGCTGGTCCCGGCACACTTTCGGATCTGACTAAGGTCTGAGTGCTACCACGTAGTGATCACAACGCCAGACAACCAGCTTGGTCAGCTGACCCTTTTCTGGCTGCCATATAAGCTCTGCCTCTCTGCGCGCACACGCGTCATTCTGAGCCTTGGAGGACTATGAGTCCCAGCCACACCAGTGTTGTATTGTGATGTGCTTGCTGCCCTGTGCGCGGGGTTGGTCGCACCGCCACTAGCACCGGCGGCGGCCTCCCCGTGCTGGGACAGCCTGTTTGGAACAGACTCATGCGCTCTAACCGCCGCGTCAGACGCTGCGGTTTTTCCGCGTTCCACCATGCCATGCGCGCTAACCGCCGTGTCAGACGCGTCGGTTTTTCCGCGTTCCACCCTGCCATGCGCGGAAAGAGCCGCCTCATGCTGATCCAGCGCAGTGGCTCTTCCATGTTTCTTCACAGTACCCCCCCCCCCGAGGAGTGGACTCCGGACAGCTCCTACCAGGTTTATCAGGATGCAATGTGTGGAACTCCCTTCTTAATTTGTCTGCATGCATGCGGCCCTCAGGTACCCATGATCTCTCCTCAATGCCATAGCCCTTCCAATGTACCAAATATTGCACTGAGTTTTGTACTATGCATGAGTCTAAAACCTTCTCGACTTCATACTCAGGTCGATCATCTATCATTACAGGAGGAGGAGGAGTGGGACCCACATGAATTGCAGGTTTAAGCAGGGACACATGGAAGGACCTTACGCCACGCATGCTGGCAGGAAGATCGACGGCATACGTGACATTGTTGATCTTTCTCGCTACCCGGAACGGACCCACGAACCTGGGCCCCAACTTGGCTGAGGGCTGTCTCAAGGTCAAGTGGCGAGTGGACACCCAGACTAAGTCTCCTGGTTGAAATCTCCACTCTAAAGAACGTCTCTTGTCAGCTTGACCTTTCTGACTCTAAAACGCCCTCACCAAATTATTCTTTATGGTCCACCACATGTCCTTGAATGACCTTTGCCAGGCCTCCAGAGCTGGAAACGGAGTGGACGCGTCTGGCAATGGGGAGAATTTAGGTAGTTTCCCGGTTACTATCTGAAACGGACAGAATCCTGAGGAGGAACTCTTTAAATTATTGTGCGCAAATTCTGCGTAAGGCAAAAACTTAACCCAATCATTCTGCGCTTCAGCAACGTAACATCTTAAAAATTGTTCCAAAGATTGGTTGACCCTCTCAGTCTGACCATTGGTCTGTGGGTGGTAGCCCGACGAAAATGACAGTTTCATGCCCATTTGGTGACAGAATGCCCTCCAAAATCTTGAGACAAATTGGACTCCCCGATCGGACACTATGTCTTCTGGAATGCCATGCAGTCGGAAGACATGAGTGATGAATAAATCGGCCAGTTCCTGGGCCGAGGGGAGTCCTTTCAAGGGCATGAAATGGGCCATTTTACTGAAGCGGTCGACTACCACCCAAATGACCGACATGCCCTCAGACCTAGGAAGCTCACCCACAAAATCCATGGACAAGTGGGTCCATGGTTCACTCGGGGTGGGCAAAGGCTGCAACGTACCTACAGGTGCCAGCCGGGAGGGCTTACTTTTTGCACATACCGGACACTCCCTAACAAACTCTTTGCAATCTGCCGTTAGAGAAGGCCACCAATCACACCTGGCCACCAGATCTTGCGTTCTGGATGCCCCAGGATGTCCAGCATTCTTGTGTGAATGGACCATTTCTAGGATCTGGAGACGGAATGGTAATGGGATAAACAAAACCCCATCTGGTTTCCCTTGCGGGATGTCCTGCTGAAAAGGACTTAAAGTTTCCTTCCAGTCCTCCCAAGTCTCAGTTGTGGCTAACACCAATTTCCGTGGGACAATGGTCTCGGGGACAGAGGGCTGTGCTGTCTCTGGCTCAAAGCACCTGGAGAGCGCATCTGCCTTAGTATTCTTACTGCCCGGAGTGTACGTAATCATAAATGTGAACCTCGAGAAAAACAGGGACCATCGAGCCTGACGAAGGCTTAACCTCTTAGCCCCCTCGATGTATTCCAGATGCTTGTGGTCGGTATAAACAGTGATCGTATGTTCTGCTCCTTCTAACCAATGACGCCATTCTTCAAAGGCCAGTTTAATGGCTAGGAGCTCCCTGTTGCCTATATCGTAGTTTCTCTCTGCTGGAGAGAACCTCCGAGAAAAATAGGCACACGGGTGCAATCTACCCTGTAAGCCTGAACGCTGAGACAGCACAGCCCCCACCCCGACCTCTGAGGCGTCTACCTCAACAACAAAAGGAAAGGAAGTGTCCACGTGTCTTAGTATGGGTGCTGAGCAGAACAGCTCCTTCAAAGTAGAGAATGCCTGTAGGGCCTCAGGAGACCAGTGAGTGGTATCTGCCCCTTTCTTTGTGAGACTGGTGAGGGGTGCGACCACTGTGGAGTACCCCTTTATGAACCTTCTATAATAATTTGCAAAGCCCATAAAACGTTGCAAAGACTTCAACCCCACCGGCTGAGGCCACTCCAGAACAGCGGAGACCTTGGCAGGGTCCATAGACAGGCCCGAGGTGGAGATTATATACCCCAGAAAGGCGACAGATGTAACCTCAAAAAGATACACTTCTCAACTTTAGCGTAAAGTAAATTCTGCCTCAGTTTGTCCAGTACAAATCTGACATGGGTTCTGTGTTCAGAGAGGTTGTTAGAAAAGATAAGTATATCGTCTAGATAGACTAAAACGAACTTCCCTAACACCTCCCTAAAGACCTCATTAATGAGTTATTGGAAAACGGCCGGGGCATTACATAACCCGAAGGGCATCACCAGGTACTCGTAGTTCCCGTCCGGTGTATTAAAGGCCGTTTTCCATTCATCGCCCTTTCTTATACGCACCAGATTGTATGCCCCCCGTAAATCTAGTTTCGAAAAAATCTTCGCATCGGTGACCTGCGTGAATAAATCGTCTATTAACGGCAACGGGTAGCGATTCTTCACTGTGATCTTATTCAGGCCCCGGTAATCAATACATGGCCGCAAGCCCCCATCTTTTTTCTTTACGAAAAAGAAGCCTGCCCTGGCCGGCGAGCGGGACGGGCGAATGAAGCCCTTGGCCAAATTTTCACGGATATACTCCTGCATGGCCAATTTTTCAGGTCCAGATAAATTGTACAGATGGCCCCGAGGTGGCATACAACCAGAACGGAGGTCGATGGGGCAGTCGAAAGGGCGATGCGGGGGTAATTTATCAGCAGCCTTGGGACAGAACACATCAGAATAATCAGAGTACTATTCAGGTACACCTTCCACCTGTACCCTGGTTTGACCTAACGTCAGCCTCCCTAAACACTGCTGGAAACAATGAGGTGACCACCTAGCACTCGATTGATGTCGTCCATTGAGGAGACAATTACCCCCAGACGGTCAGAGTGTACGTCCATATTGGTTTGGTCTGGCGTTCTGTAACGATTGGTGTAGCACAGAGAGGATCTGATTACCGGTGATCTGCAGTATCACTGGGAATACAGATATATACCAGATTATTGATGATCTGCAGTATCACCGATAATCAGATATATAAGCTAACCTCTGGACACCTGAGTAGAGTAGGAGTGTTTGGTGCAACAGTAATACTTAGAGGACCAAGCCTCAGAGCAGTAAGGAGTACTGCACAAATTCCTTCCGAAGACCTGGACTCTCCCGGGGGGAGGAGTCAGGCTGAGAGCAGGAAGGACAAAATGAGAGTGACACTCAAGGGGGAGTGTCACTATCAGGACTGGGAACCGCCTCTAACAATAAGGTCGGTTCTTGAGGTCGGACAAGCCAGGTCGTAAACACACGGACAGATAAAGTACAGATTCAGAAGGCAGAGGCGGAGTCTAAGGTACAGGCAAGGTTCGGCAACAGGGTATCAGATATATCGAGGTACAAAATCAGGAGGCAGAAACAGAGTCTAAGGACGAGCCGGGGTTCGGCAACAGAGTATCAGAAAGGCGAGGTACAGGATCAGAGTTCAGAAGAGTAGTCAGGCAAGCAAAAGGTCATAACAGATAATCACAATCAAATTAGTACTTTATACTATCAACAGAATCTAGCTAAGTGTAGGATTACAGCTCCAGCTGGTCCCGTCACACTTTCGGATCTGACTAAGGTCTGAGTGCTACCACGTAGTGATCGCAACGCCAGACAACCAGCAACTGAACAGCCATCAGTATATATACCAAAACACTTTCCAGCCCCTCCCTAAGTGTTGGACCAATGAGAAGGGACAGAATTGTCAGCTGACCAGCTTGGTCAGCTGACCCTTTTTTGGCTGCCATATAAGCTCTGCCTCTCTGCGTGCACGCGCGTCATTCTGAGCCTTGGAGGACTATGAGTCCCAGCCACACCAGTGTTGTATTGTGATGTGCTTGCTGCCCTGTGCGCGGGGTTGGTCGCACCGCCACTAGCACCGGCGGCGGCCTCCCCGTGCTGGGACAGCCTGTTTGGAACAGACTCATGCGCTCTAACCGTCCGCGTTCCACCATGCCATGCGCGGAAAGAGCCGCCTCATGCTGATCCAGCGCGGCGGCTCTTCCGCGTTTCTTCACAGAAACAGTGTGCTAGTGTACAAGAGAACTCAACAAAATGATAGCATCCTTAAACAGAATCTGTATTGTTAAAATCGCACAAAAGTAAACATACCAGTGCATTAGGGGACATCTCCTATTCCCCTCTGTCACAATTTCGCCGCTCCCCGCCACATTAAAAGTAGTCAAAAAGAGTTTTCAAAAGTTTGTTTATAAACAAACAAAATGGCCACCAAAACCGGAAGAAGGTTGATGTACAGTATGTCCACACATAGAAAATACATCCATACACAAGCAGGCTGTATACAGCCTTCCTTTTGAATCTCAAGAGATCATTTGTGTGTTTACCTTCCTCCCCCTGCAGCTCATCCACTGAAGAGTGACAGGCTGATTGTTTCTTCCTTCAGACAGCTCTGTGTCTGCAATTCCTCAGTATGTGACAGCCCAGCCAGCTTGTAAAAGGCAGACAGCTCTCTTCTCTCACTGACAAGAGAGCAGAGAGGCTGCCTAATCTAAATAACACACACAGGAGTGTGCAAAGAGGGGGCCTGGAGGGGGGCGTGCATAACAGGTAAACAACACTGAAGAGTTGGCAGCCTTCCAGACACAGGGCGACAAATCCGACAGGGGAAAGATACGTTGATTTATTACAGAGACAGTGATAGTAGAAAGTGTTGCACTAAGCCAGAGCACATTAGAATAGGTTTAGGAGCTTGTATGATAGTAGAAAAAAGGATGACATTTTTGTTACAGAGTCTCTTTAAGAATTTGTACATCTGTCGGCTGATCGTTAGGGATGGTTGGAAATGCTGATTTCCAAATCCACAAAAATTCAGATTTGCACCAATGATGATTACCGATTCTGCGGATTTCCGACTTCTGACTTCCTTTTTAATGATTTTTGAGAAATCTTATTTTGGTATTTGTTTGCATTCTCTGATTGGCCAAATACTTCCCAGTTCACTCTGTACTCTCTGATTAGTCCAATGCTTCCGAGTTCTTTGATTGTTCCGGTAAATTAGTATTTCTGCATAAATCCGAATCCCATTTTCTGATTTCTGAAGAGTCTTTTTTTGTCATTTTTCCCTTTCTCCGATTGGCTAAGTACTTCCGAGTTGACTCTCTATTCTCTGATTGGTTCAGTGCTTCCGAGTCCAGTGATCGGGATAATATTGCTGACTTGCGGTAATGCGGTATTTCCGCTGAAATCCGATTTCTGCTTTTCAATTTGAAATGCTGATTTCTAATCGGGAATTTAAATTACCCAAAATGCGAATGAGCATCCCTACTGATCGTCCTATATTCCATAGAGAGAGTATGCTGATAGTTATATGCTAGAGACAAAGGCATCTCCAGAGATCTGCAAGCATCAACAATCACATCCAGTGGGGAAATCAGAAATGTCTAAACAAACCTTAAGTGGTTTTACAAAAATGAAAATGAAATGAAAATCTGCTATAATATGCTAAAAATATGGATGTAGTGGAGGCTGCTGAAAGGGTAATAAACAGATGTGTGATTGCAGTTCATGCCGCTTCTTGCAGTTTGCACATAAAACTCTGAGTATCCATGAGTCATAAAAATAATTACAGTAAATAAAACTTACTTTGATGCTGCATGCAATGGCAATCACATAACCTTTGAACTGCATAACCCTCAACAACTTCTGATTACTGTAATCTGATATAACTGAGGCGAGGGTGAGGATTCTAACTACCTAATACCTGTAATTTTTTATATAAATCCCATCCAGGCTAGCTAGATTGGCATATTTGATGTCCCATGTCCTATCAAGCTCCCACTTCTTAATGCAAAATAATAATTTCCCTCCGTATCCCAGCAAACCCCTACAGGATGGTTTCAGTGCAGACATCGGGTCATTTCAGCAGAAGGGATTAGACTCCTTCATCAGGTAAGTATTTTGGAGCATTTGTGTATTTTTGGGGTTAATGAAAAGTTCAGGGTCCTCCCCAACCCTAAAAGTAAATAAATGACACAAAATACTCACCGTAATGAAGAAGTCCAACATCAAAAATCCTAAAGCAAAGATCACCCAATATGTGTAGTGAAACCACCTGGTGCTGAAACTAAATCTTGTCACTGCTCTGTGGTCAGTTCTCCATTGAAATGAATGGAGGGCTCGCGGTAGAAATGAATGGAGAGCCCAATGTACAAACAAACACAAACAAACACAGAACATTTATATCGCGCTTTTCTCCTGGCAGACTCAAATCGCCAGAGCTGCAGCCACTAGGACGCACTCTATAGGCAGTAGCAGTGTTAGGGAGACTTGCCCAAGGTCTCCTACTGAATAGTTGCAGGCTTACTGAACAGGCAGAGCCGAGATTCGAACCCAGGTCGCCAGTGTCAGAGGCAAAGCCCTTAACCATTACACTATACAGCCACCTACACCTCCTATCTCTTGCTGAAACAGCGCTGATCTACCTGCTTCATGGGCCATCACTGGTGGAATACCAGTGGAACATGCTAGGAGATCCCTAGAAATAACTTAGAAATCATGCCCAATGTCAGAGTCCTGATTTCTTGCACAGTAAAGCACAACATGAACCTGAACCATGTATCTGTTATAGCTGAAATGATTCCCCCCTCCTCTGGAATCCCTTGCCACAACGCATAATTTACTCCCCAACCTTTGATATCTTTGTCCTCAAAACTCACTTTTTCCATCAAACATACGCTCTACTTTGGGCCATTTCCCATTTGACCTCTGGCCAAGTTGCGCTCCTACTAGATAACCTAAAACACACTGCCTCTAGGTATGAATATTGTATACTATTCCACCTTCTGTTCCCTTCATTCCCTTAGATTGTAAGCTTGCAAGGGCTGGGTTCTCTCACGCTTTTGTGTCTTGGATTTTGTTACATATTTTATTTTTTTCTTTCGTTACCTTTGTCACTGTAATTACCAATTCTGTATTTTGTAACGATTCTGTATTTTGTTCTAACTCTGTATTTTGTATAGTGGTGTATACCATTGTCTGTATTATTGTGTACCCCATGTTTGTTTCTTACTTTGTACAGTGCCACGGAATATGTTGATACTTTATAAATCAATATTAATAATAATTAAAATAAAAGCTGTTGTTTTTTGAAAACAACACCATCAATAACATTTGAAAACATAGCTAAAATGAACACTATACACTCCATTCAAAGGTCTAAAGTATAATTTAAAAAAATATAATCAATGTGTAAATTCAGTTTTATTTTGTAGAGTGAAGAAAGGGAATATGTGATGTGTTTAATGTGCTACAGAGCTTTAGATATTACTGCTCTTAACACTGCCTTGTGGAAATGTACCAACATTGATGTTGCTGGTAGGATGTTTAAACAGTTTATATTTCCCTCAGTACAGCAAGCATCTTAAATTATGTCTCCCAATTATAACGTGTGACTTCGGTAGGATTTGGTGTTCTTAACCCTTGCCAAATACAAAGAATATATATTTTTTTATGCAGACAGGGTAACCCGTGGTTACTGAGCTTCTATCAGTCAGAGGACCAGGTTCCTTCCCCTTCAGCTCTCTATATAAAGGGGTCTGTCAGAGAATCCCCTTTAGCTCCTCCTAATATCAACATAAGACAAGAAGGGATTTTAGCAGACACACACACACACACAGCAGAGGAGCAGAAGTGCATCTGCAGCATGAGTCTGGCTCATAGCATTCACTGGCATGTGCTGCTTATCTTCTTGGCAACACTCAGGGGACAGTGCAGGTATATACAGGTGAGCTTATCCTGTCTCCCATCCCTTACACCTAATACACCTGGGGCCGTGCTGCTGGGATTTAATATAATAAATAGAAAAAAAGAAAAGAAAACTTTTTTTCATTTTTTTTTTAAACTATTATCTTAAATAAAAATGGATTTGACTAAATGTGATTTTTTTTTATTTTCATATTGATTAAATAGCATCTAATATTTTTTTCTTAGGTAAGAGATGCAACGGAAGATGCTTTGGTTCTATTGAACACGGATATTAAGAGGGAATTATCTCAAGAGCAGATTTATAAGCGATCACTGAGTAAGTATTCATTTTTTAAAAATATTTTATAAAGCGTATTTAGCTCTCATTGGGCATATTCATGTGTATCAGTAATGTTCACACTACATGAATACTAACCCAAGTCTTCAGGTATATTTGTAAACAGTACTGACTTGGGGAAATATATAGGGTTAGTAAATGATGCAACATAGTAATAACAATAGTACTATGTCAAATGTATATTTGTTTAGCAAACTGAGTTCATTTAACTTACTCAACATTAGCTAAGAGAGTATAAACATAAAATCAATCCTTCAGTTATTTTTGAAAAACACATTTATATCTTGCGGCACACATGACGAGTGTGTGTGTATGTGAGTGTGTGTGCGTGCGTGCGTGCGTGTGCGCGTGCGTGCGTGTGTGTGCGTGTGTGTGTGTGTGTCTATGTGTGTGTGTCTATGTGTGTGTGTCTATGTGTGTGTCTATGTGTGTGTGTGTGTCTGTCTGTCTGTCTGTCTGTGTGTGTGTGTGTGTGTGTGTGTGTGTGTGTGTGTGTGTGTGTAATTATGCAACATGCTAATAAATAAAAAAATCATATCTGAATACAGGCTGCAGAAGTGAAGGCATGATATTATGTGGCAGATGAAGGCAGGAGCCCTACAATAATAATAATAATAATAATAATAATAATAATAATAATAATAATAATAATAATAATAATAATAATAATAATAATATTATAATAATAATAATGATAATACATCATATGTATAATTGTACAGTAAACCGAGTTCATTGAACATTCAAGAAATACATATTATAATCTGATAGCACAAGTAATGGCTATGTGCTCTGGAAATTATACAAACATTATTATTATTATTATTATTATTAACTGTAGAACTGAAGAAACAGTATGCAGCAAAGTGATGAGTGGAACTTTAAAAATAATATAATAACTTCTTTCTTTGTACACTTTTATTTCAATAAACATAAAGTTGAAAATAATAATAATAAGTTAGTGGTATACTTCTATAGTAAATAGAGTTGGCTGATCAATGTGAGAGAAGAAGAATAATATAATACTTTGATCCTTCATGGAATCAGAGCAGTTTTGCCAAGACCAGTCTTATGGTGGCCACTAATGATCCAATCTTAACATTTCTATGTTTATGTAATATATATGGGAACTGCCTAAATTATCCATTTAATATATTCACTTAATTGACACTTCTACTACATAGATTTGGGTGAAAAAGATTGGATCATTAGTGGTCACCTTTAGAGCAATAAGACCTAAGAGATGGCAGCACAAGAACATGAATGGTCATACATCCTCATAAACTCATCTGACTTTCTGTGTTTCCTGATGAAGCATGTGGCTAATTACGATACTAACTATTTTCCATTGCCAGGATGCATTGACATGCTAAGTATAGATGGGCAGTTCACATTCACGGCAGCACAGCCTCAGCTGCACTGTGCTCTCTTCCTCATTGGAGACCCAGAGGAGCTCATCACCATCGAATACAACTTTGTAAATATAGACTGCCTTGGAGGTGATATCCTAAAGGTAAGCTTGCAGTTTCTTATGGCTTGTACATTTACAGCATGTCAGCTCATGTATCTCAGAATGACTATAAAGGTGGCCATACACTTATAGATTTGCAGCAGATTCGACCATCAGATAGATTTCTGTCAGATGCCTGTCAGGTCGAATCTGACAGAAATCTATCTGATGTGTGCCACATACTAGGAACAGATTTCAAATAGATTTCAGGATGAAATCTATTGGAAATCTATTGAAAATCGATCTAAGGACATTACTGCACCGTTAGATCCAATGCAACTCTATGGGCCATCGATCTGCTGCCAGCATTTTCATTGATGTGGCCGATAAGTGTGATTAAGAGGTACTTAGGAGTGACCAAATGCAAGATGCCCTGTTCTTTTTGGCCACCCTGTTCACTTTTACAGGACTTTGCAGCTGTGCAACACCTCCCTCTCTCCATCCAGCACTCTGCTGGTCCCTGTATTTGCATCCTGTCATTATATAAGACTACCACCTCCTCCTTTTTGTCCCCTGGAACTTAAGTCGCACTAGGCAAAGAGAGATGGCCCATGTGTTTCTGCATGCCTGTGATGACCTGTGGCATGGGAGGGAGAAGAGAAGATGTAGCCCCAAAGACGAAAGTCTGTAGCATTGGCAGAAATCACAATTTTCACAGAATTGGAAATGGGCATTTCCGAACACCCCTAAAGCTGGGTGTGGGAATTGAATTTGGCTGTACATGTACCTGTTGCCCAGTTTGTTAATGTGCAGGGCATTGATGTGATAGAAGGCAATGATTTTGTCAGATTTTGAGGCTATTAAAAATGACCTGCTTTTGGCCACTCTGTTTCCTCTTTCTTTTACTTTGCAATTTTTTTCATCCCTCACTGGCATCAACTGGCTCACACAGCATCATATAAAAATTACCAATTTCCCCTCCCCAGACCCAAATTCATCATGGTGGCTCTTCTCTCTCTGAATACCACACCAGTGGTCCCCCGTGGCATGGAAAGCAGCAAAGGGAAATGCACCTGCAGAGGGAGGACAGGGAGGACAGGGAGCTGTTTTTGCATCTGGACCAAATGACTCCAATAATCTGTGTGATTGACCATCATGTGATTACGTCAAACAGTTCCAACAGCTCCTAGCATTCCAGTGCTGCTTGTAGTGTAATCCAGCGATTCAGTGCTGCTTGTAGTGTATACCAGCTGGCCACTGTTTTTTTGTGGAGTATTCTAGCATTCCAGTGCTGGTTGTAGTGTAATCCAGTGATTCAGTGCTGTTTCATGTGTATACCAGTTGGCCACTGTTTACTTGTGGAGTATTCTAGCATTCCAGTGCTGGTTGTAGTGTAATCCAGCGATTCAGTGCTGCTTGTAGCGTATACCAGCATTCCAGTGCCCTGTAATGTTTCTGGCTCTCCAGTGTCTTCAGTAATGTATTCAGCATTTCCTAGTAACAGCAATATATCATCCCTGTAGTGTAATCATTGGCTGGTGTTCTCCTTAAAGCGGAATATAACCCTGCATTTCAACTTTGCTCTAAAACATTATTTACAGCATATTATATGCAACCAGCATTTTTTTTTTTACTAGACCAGCATTGGAAGGGTTACATACAGAGTTTTAAAGTTCTGTGGAGAGAGCTGCTCCCAGCAGCCGAAGTTTAAATCGATACATTTCAGTAAAAAAATGTAGCAAGTGGTGAATGTTACACACTCTTTGGCTGTCCTCCAGCTCCTGCAGTCAGACAGAGTGAGTCACATTCCACAGTTGTTACATTTTGTTTTGCTGAAATGTATCTATGTAAGCTTCGGATGCGGCAGAAGTTCTCTCCAGGAACTTTAAAGCTGTGTGTTTAACCCTTCCAATGCTGGTCTAGTAAAAAAAAAATGCTGGTTGCTTATAATATGCTGTAAATAATGTTTTAGAGCAAAGTTGAAATGCAAAGTTATATACCGCTTTAACAGTGGCATAGCTAGAGATTATAGGGCCCCATAGCAAAACTTTCATGGGGCCCTCAGATAGAGGCACTCTTAAGCAATGCCACCTGCCCCTACCCTATGGATAAAAGTTAATTGGGCAATTTACATTTGCATGCAATCAGCACTGCACATAGTTCATGGACACTGAGACAAAGTTAGAGGGTGGAAGAACACAAGAAATGTAATGGTGAATACATTAAGTACCACCTGGACCCCCCTCTTCTCCAGGGACCCCATAGCAGCTGCTATGGCTATTGCTATGCCCCTGCTTCCCAAAATAGGGTGCCTTCCACTAGTCTATACAATGTGTGTACTGATGGTGTGTGGGGGGTAAGGTGGGAGTAAAAGGGGTGACAAATGTTGTTTTGCCTGAGCTCCATATGTGTCAGACAGGGCCCTGACTAGTGAAGGCTAGGTTTGGTTGCATAGGTAGTTTTGGTATTTGATAGCTTGTTGCTATAGGCCCGGGTGCAGTATCTGATTCAGAAATGAACGCAGCACCCGAGTGGAAATAGTGCCATTCTGGGTACTGAGATAATAATTGCTGTATTTAAACATACATAATAGCTGAGTGCCAGTGCTTTACGGAATCTCTGTAATACCAATATCTGTGTTAGGTGTAGGTGGGGGGATGTTAGTGTTAGGTGTACGTAGGGGAGAGATTAGTGTTAGCTGTATGTAAGTGAGAGGTTAGTGTTAAGTGTAGGTGGGGGATGTTAGTGTTAGGTGTAGGTGCGGGGATGTTAGTGTTAGGAGTAGGTGGGGGGATGTTAGTGTTAGGTGTAGGTGGGGGGATGTTAGTGTTAAGTGTAGGTGGGGGGATGTTAGTGTTAGGTGTAGGTGGGGGGATGTTAGTGTTAGGTGTAGGTGGGGGGATGTTAGTGTTAGGTGTAGGTGGGGGGATGTTAGTGTTAGGTATAGGTGCGGGGATGTTAGTGTTAGGTGTAGGTGGGGGAATGTTAGTGTTAGGTGTAGGTGGGGGGATGTTAGTGTTAGGTGTAGGTGGGGGGATGTTAGTGTTAGGTGTAGGTGGGGGGATGTTAGTGTTAGGTGTAGGTGGGGGGATGTTAGTGTTAGGTGTAGGTGGGGGGATGTTAGTGTTAGGTGTAGGTGGGGGGATGTTAGTGTTAGGTGTAGGTGCGGGGATGTTAGTGTTAGGTGTAGGTGGGGGGATGTTAGTGTTAGGTGTAGGTGCGGGGATGTTAGTGTTAGGTGTAGGTGGGGGGATGTTAGTGTTAGGTGTAGGTGGGGGGATGTTAGTGTTAGGTGTAGGTGGGGGGATGTTAGTGTTAGGTGTAGGTGGGGGGATGTTAGTGTTAGGTGTAGGTGGGGGGATGTTAGTGTTAGGTGTAGGTGGGGGGATGTTAGTGTTAGGTGTAGGTGGGGGGATGTTAGTGTTAGGTGTAGGTGGGGGATGTTAGTGTTAGGTGTAGGTGGGGGATGTTAGTGTTAGGTGTAGGTGGGGGATGTTAGTGTTAGGTGTAGGTGGGGGGATGTTAGTGTTAGGTGTAGGTGGGGGATGTTAGTGTTAGGTGTAGGTGGGGGGATGTTAGTGTTAGGTGTAGGTGGGGGGATGTTAGTGTTAGGTGTAGGTGGGGGGATGTTAGTGTTAGGTGTAGGTGGGGGGATGTTAGTGTTAGGTGTAGGTGGGGGGATGTTAGTGTTAGGTGTAGGTGGGGGATGTTAGTGTTAGGTGTAGGTGGGGGGATGTTAGTGTTAGGTGTAGGTGGGGGATGTTAGTGTTAGGTGTAGGTGGGGGGATGTTAGTGTTAGGTGTAGGTGGGGGGATGTTAGTGTTAGGTGTAGGTGGGGGGATGTTAGTGTTAGGTGTAGGTGGGGGGATGTTAGTGTTAGGTGTAGGTGGGGGGATGTTAGTGTTAGGTGTAGGTGGGGGGATGTTAGTGTTAGGTGTAGGTGGGGGGATGTTAGTGTTAGGTGTAGGTGGGGGGATGTTAGTGTTAGGTGTAGGTGGGGGATGTTAGTGTTAGGTGTAGGTGGGGGATGTTAGTGTTAGGTGTAGGTGGGGGATGTTAGTGTTAGGTGTAGGTGGGGGGATGTTAGTGTTAGGTGTAGGTGGGGGGATGTTAGTGTTAGGTGTAGGTGGGGGGATGTTAGTGTTAGGTGTAGGTGGGGGGATGTTAGTGTTAGGTGTAGGTGGGGGGATGTTAGTGTTAGGTGTAGGTGGGGGGATGTTAGTGTTAGGTGTAGGTGGGGGGATGTTAGTGTTAGGTGTAGGTGGGGGGATGTTAGTGTTAGGTGTAGGTGGGGGGATGTTAGTGTTAGGTGTAGGTGGGGGGATGTTAGTGTTAGGTGTAGGTGGGGGATGTTAGTGTTAGGTGTAGGTGGGGGGATGTTAGTGTTAGGTGTAGGTGGGGGGATGTTAGTGTTAGGTGTAGGTGGGGGGATGTTAGTGTTAGGTGTAGGTGGGGGGATGTTAGTGTTAGGTGTAGGTGGGGGGATGTTAGTGTTAGGTGTAGGTGGGGGGATGTTAGTGTTAGGTGTAGGTGGGGGGATGTTAGTGTTAGGTGTAGGTGGGATGTTAGTGTTAGGTGTAGGTGGGGGATGTAGTGTTAGTGAGTAGGTGGGGGGATGTTAGTGTTAGAGTGTAGGGGGTGTAGTGTAGAGTAGGTGGGGGGTGTTAGGTTAGGGTGTAGGTGGGGTGTTAGTGTAGTGTAGTGGGGGAGTTAGTGTAGGTGTGGTGGGGGATGTTAGTGTTAGGAGTAGGTGGGGGGATGTTAGTGTTAGGTGTAGGAGGGGGGTGTTAGGGTTAGGGAGTGGGGGATGTAGTGGTGTAGGTGGTGGATGTTAGGTGTAGGTGGGGGGATGTTAGTGTGTAGGTGTAGGTGGGGGGATGTTAGTGTTAGGTGTAGGTGGGGGGATGTTAGTGTTAGGTGTAGGTGGGGGTTGGTTTGTGGTGATGTTAGTAGTAGAGGTGGGGATGTTAGTGTTCAGGTGTAGGTGGGGGGATGTAGTGTTCAGTGTCGTAGGTGCGGGCGATGTAGTGTAGGTGTAGGTGGGGGATGTAGTGTTAGGTGTAGGTGGGGGAGATGTTAGTGTTAGGTGTAGGTGGGGGGATGTTAGAGTTAGGTGTAGGTGGAGGATGTTAGTGTTAGGTGTATGGTGGGGATGTTAGTGTTAGGTGTAGGTGGGGGGGATGTTAGTGTAGGTGTAGGGTGGGGGGATGTTCGTGTTAGTGTAGGTGCGGGGGATGTTAGAGTGTTAGGATGTAGCGTGGGGGATGTTAGTGTTAGGTGTAGGTGGGGGTTACGTCAGTGTTAGGTGTAGGTGGGGGATTGTTATTGTTAGGTGTAGGTGGGAGGTTGTAGGTAGTTAGAGGGGGAGGATATAGTGTTACGGTGCAGAATTGTCAGTGATAGGTGTATAGTGGGAGGGGATTGTCTAGTGTTAGGTGTAGGTGTGGTGGGATGTTAGTGTTAGGTGTAGGTGGGGGGATGTTAGTGTAGAGTGTAGGTGGAGGGGATGTTAGTGTTGGTGTAGGTGGGGGGATGTTAGTGTTAGGAGTGTAGTGGGGTGGATGTTAGTGTTAGGTGTAGGTGGGGGATGTTAGTGTTAGGTGTAGGTGGGGGGATGTTAGTGGTTAGGTGTAGGTGGGGGGGATGTTAGTGTCGTGTAGGTG